>NC_046161.1:34614458-34649458 GCF_011064425.1 Rattus rattus | reverse complement strand
GAGGCGAATGCCAGCAACAAACCACTGAACTGAGAACAGGACCCCGTTGAAGGAATCAGAGAAAGAACTGGAAGAGCTTGAAGGGGCTTGAGACCCCTTATGAACAACAATGCCAAGCAACCAGAGCTTCCAGGGACTAAGCCACTACCTAAAGACTATACATGGACTGACCCTGGACTCTGACCTCATAGGTAGCAATGAATATCCGAGTAAGAGCACCAGTGGAAGGGGAAGCCCTGGGTCCTGCTAAGACTGAACCCCCAGTGAACTAGACTGTTGGGGGGAGGGCGGCAATGGGGGGAGGGTGGGGAGGGGAAACACCCATAAAGAAGGGGAGGGGGAGGGATTAGGGGGATGTTTGCCCAGAAACCGGGAAAGGGAATAACACTCGAAATGTATATAAGAAATACTCAAGTTAATAAAAAAAATGCTTCACTGAGCAATTAAAAAAAACCTCACTTTAAAGAACCTGAAACTTGGGGTCAGACAGATGGCTCAGTGGTTAACAGTACTCACTGTACTCACTGCTCTTCCAATGATTCAGTTTTGCTTCATAGCAGACACCTGGCTGCTCACAACAGTCTGTAAGTCCTGTTACAAGGAATCTCACACCCTCTTCTTGCCTCTGTGGCACTGCATGTGTGTGCTCAGTATATATATATATATATATATATATATATATATATATATATAGTGTGTGTGTGTAGGCAAAACAGTCATACATATACATATAAATATAAGTAAATCGTTTCTGAAGAAAAAGAAACTTAAAATCACAATGCCTCAGGAAGTAATAGAACATACAAAGAACCCAGTGGAAATTTAAAAATTAAAGATCTGATCTCTGAAGCACAAAGAAAGCAGCGAGGTTGCCCACAGCAGAGATTAGTGAGCAGAGCAAAGAACCAGAGGAAATGTGGTGAGAAGGGGTAGTTTAAAAAAGTTTGTCAGTACCTTGAGATCAAAAGTTTGCCTAATGACACTAGTCACACCCCACACGGGTATTTACCCTAAAAAATGAGAGTACCTAAAAGTCAAAGGTTTGCCTAATGACACTAATCATTCTCCATGAAGGCACTAATCCTAAAAAATAAGATTGCTCACTCACACACACACCATAAAACTTAGAACAGAGCCTCAGAGGCCCAAGAGACAATAGAGAAAATTCCAACATCTCTGCCAGAGGGTTTCTAGAAGCTGAGGGCACGAGCTCTAAACTAAATGCATGGAATGAGAAGAGAAAAAGTACAAATTTTGCCAAAAGACCCACGTTGACACATTTCATAATCAGAAGATTAAACCCAAATATATCTACAGATAAACCACGTCAAAGCTCTGAGGACTAAGAAAGAATACCTTAGAAGCACTCGAAGAGAAATGATCCTATATTGATATGCCTAAAACAATTAGAAAGATGGGGCCTTCTCATCAGAGACCGTGGAGCCCAGGAGGAAGTCGAAGAACCTGAGGAAAAGGGAAAGAAATGTCTCACAAGTTACCCACCCAAAAGGCAAAGCATCCTCACCTCCACTCCTGCTTCCTTAGCATGACAGAACTTCCACCATGGAAGGTGCTCGCTGCCCCAGCCTCTAATCGCCCTTCATCTTTAGTTCCCAGTGAAGTTGGAAGAATGGGCCAGCAGATGGCACTGTGAGAAAACATACTGCTCAAGACCAAGTTAAAATGCTGCTAGTGGCATTTCCTCCTGCAGGAGGGCCTTTCTCCTGGAGCTTTCTGGAAGCATCATTTGCACACACTCAAGACCACCCTCCCTCATCACCTCACAACTACCACCACCCGAAAGTTCAAGGGGACAACACACCCAGCAGCTCTGTCAGCAATGTAGGGCTAAGGATGCACCAACAGGGGACATCTAACAGGACAGGGCAGAGCCTGTTGATCTCACACTGTGGTGTGTCATGAGGCAGGGAGACAAGCTTTCCCACAGCAGGCTGTGCATGCACACACCCGCACTAACAGCTCTCAGATGCCCTGTAAGTATTTTTGCCATGAAGATCTTTTACCATTCAGACAGCTGACTAATGCACAAAAGGGGCAGGAGGAAGCATCTCCAAGGAAGTGCACTCTGGGACAAGGGATACCCACAGGTTAAAGATCAATCTGATGTGTGAAGACAGCCACTGGAGCATCCTAGTGTTTCCCAGCTGGCTCTCACTTTCTGCTTTCCAAAGTGCCCATCATTCATTCTCTTATTCATTGATTCATTCATTCAGTCCATTATTCACTCTGTCGTTATGGCCCCATGGTCCACTATGTTTCAGGTGCTAGAAGGATGTCACATGGCCATGAAGGCTCAACAGAGTACAAATGTAAGAGCAAGCTTTCCTCTCCATCTGCTTGATGAGTCAAGAATATCAGGTTGTGCCCCACCCTTTCAACCCTGCTTTCTTCCTCCTATATCTGGGTGAGGTGGATCTTAATAAAATCCTTTACTAACCTCTGTGTCTTCTTAGATGACCCACGATGATACAGTTGCTTTTGCATGCTCTAGGAGAGTTCATGTCAATTAAGGCCTGGTACTGCATTGCATTGATGCTATACAGGAAGGAAGCAGGATAAAGTCACATGCAGCCAGAAACAGGCACAAGCTGACTGCCTGGTTGCTACACCTTCCACATTAGAGATTTTCTGGAATGGCTGTCCTGTTGAGAGATGGGCCATTTGTTGTTGAGAACATGTAGACACCTGGGACAGTCAGAATGGTTCCTGTACAGCATCAATATAAGGCTATACCATCCTCAATGTAGTCCCCTTTTCCTGCCACTCTCATTCTTAGCAGCAGCAGCAGCAGCAGCAGCAGCAGCAGCAGCAGCAACAACAACAGCAAAGAAATGGTCAGAGGCAACAATGAACAATACTGTGCAGCAAGGACCACATGTTTAGACTAGACATAACTGACAGAATAGATGGCAGCAATGTGGCCTCATTATGAGTACACGGAACACAAGGCCAACACTCTTCTGCTGAATGTCACTGGGAATGGGGAGGGCATGAAGAGAATAAGGGCTACTACCCTAATAAATCAGCCAGCATTCTGCTTTGTTTCAGCCCCTACCCTAGATTTTAGACCTGTATCTATGACTAAAGTGGTATTCAGGTCCCTAAAAGAGAAGATGCTACAGCATCCCAACATGGAGATATTTAAATTGACACAAACCTCATTCCAAAATGACCTATGACTGTGTTCTGGGTCATGAAACACCAGGAAAATGGAAATAACTCAAAAGAGGAATTGCATGCATGTCCTATGTGAGGTTTATACCTGGAATCTCAATGACATCCATCTGAAAGGTGGCCTCAGTACGACCTCCTGTATCTATATTCTGAACAAATGATGTCGTTATATTCAAAGTGAGAAAGTCCATTTCCTGTGAATTTCCTTGTTGGCCTTTACCAAGTAAATACTTCTAGTCAACATACTTCATAATTAGACTGCAGACCTAGTGAGAATGTTGGGTTAAATTTGTTAAGATCCTTTTAAAATATAGACTAATAACACAATAGAAAATACTAAACAAAATAATCAGACAGCATCAACTTAATACATGAAGAAAATACACAGAAAAAGGAACATGAGGGTTATGACTAAACCCAAAATATTTTTTGCTTCTTTGAAATGGTCACATTCAAGTCCCCGTCTGCCTCTACCTTTTTGTGTTTTGAGAGTCGCCAGAGCAATCTTACAAGTATACATGTGGAAGAAAGGAAAGGGTCTTCTAGAAGGAGCACACTAGAACAATTCTTATCTACAATTGTGTTCTGCAGAGCCTGTCCACCAATCCCTGAGTCATATAACCAAAGATCATGACCACATGTTATATGCCACCTGAAACCTTCATCATGACACATGGGTGATATTCTTATGATTGAATACTAGAAAAGAAGAAGAAGAAAGTGAAGGGTGACTAAAGAGATAGGAGCCTTGGAGAAAGGGAAATGAATTCATCAAGCTTAAAGCTGATATAACTGTTTGGGGACATGTATTAATTACTTTCATGTGGTTGCAATAAAGGATCATGGCCAAAAGAAACTAGATGCTGAAAGACTTTATTTTACCATATGGTTCCAGAGGAATAGAATTCTCGTGGCCAGGAACGTGCAGTATGGTGGCAGGAGCAGAAGCTGGCCGATGTACACATAGGAAGCAGAGAAAATGAACCAGAAGGGTGATGAAGCCATAAATCAACAAAGCTCGCCCCAGGTGATTTGCTTCCTCCAGACTTGATATCCTAAAGGTTCCATAACCTCCCGAAACTGCACCACCAACTGACAACCAACTGTTCAAATAGATGAGCATATGTAGACCATTTCTCCTTCCAATCACTACAAGCCAAGTCAAAGAAGCCCAGAAAAATCCAAATTATGTTTCTCCAACATGTCCCCTGCACCATACCTCTCCAGTGAAGTAAAAGTAGCCTGCCGGGCCTGCAAACTCACTGGGATGCCACTTCTTCCACATGTAACATGTGATAAAAAGAAAACCTACCCAATAGACTAAGTAGTCCATCCATGTCTAGGATTCCTGAGGCACAGCTTCTTCTCGTCCATATGAAATGTCAAAACCAGCAATAAATGTAGGGCTCTGGGTAGTACTATATGATCCCATTTGCCTAGATGCAGAAGAAAAAAGGTTAAGGGGGGGAATCTGGGAAATAGGTGAACTCCACATCAGGGGTGGGGAAACACTGCAGGAATGAATAGATAGGGGAAAAACAAGTCACAATCAGCACATAGGTCCTCAGAAGCCTGAAATTCTCCATGTGTAGGCTATAAGGTCGTCTAGCCCTCAATGAGGATGGGTACAACATATGTGACAGAAGAAAGGTATGCTCCTCTCTAAGACTTACAGTACCTGAGTATCTTCTTCTCAAGAAACACTCACCAGAACTTGGGGAGGTGTATGGGCTGTATGGATGGGTAATAGGATATTCTTTGACCTGCAAGTATATTTATAAGCACTTGGTTAATATTGAGTCAAAAAGAGTCCTTAGACAAAGGCAAAGAAGCCCTGCAGAAGAAGAATAAAGGAAACAGACACTCATGCCAGGAGTATCTTGTGAATGCAGATTTCGAAAGTGGTCCCTGTCATTCAAATCACACAAGACAAGTAACTCCACAGGAGGGAAAATGTGACAAAGGTGTTCTCCAGAGGAGGAAACTGGACTGAGTTAGGGATGTTTGAAGGGATGACACAAATTTGGGTCAAGGGAACAACAGACTTTTGAAATCTAGGACTCAGGATAAAACTGAAGCCTCACCAGGAGGGCATCTTAATCCTGTATTTCTGAGTCAAAAGAAGCAAGGGAAGGGTGGAAGCAGCATTTTGAAGTGCATAAGGAGTAGAGACAAATGAGTTATGGGCTACAACAGTAGTTCTCAACCTATGGGTTGAAACCCCTTTGGGAGTCTCACATCCTGTATCAGATATTTACGTTATGATTCATAATAGTAGCAACATTAAAGTTATAAAGTAGCAATGAAAACAATTTTATGGCTGGGGTCACCACAACATAAGGAACTAACTGTATTAAAGAGTTGCAGCATTAGGAAGGTTGAGAACCTCTGGGCTAGGAACATAGGAGTTGTTATGGAAATCACAGTGCTTACTGAACAGCATCTCTATAACAGCCATGCAAGAGCTGTATAACATTAGGCAGGGGAAGGAATGAAGACTAATGTTCCAAGAGATGATCTGACAGTATTGGATGAATGTCTATCAGGACATTATCAGAACAGTAGTCAGGAAGGAAGTCAGTCTGTAAAGAGAATGTGGTCTGAGGGGAAGGGTCAGAAACAGACCATTCCAGGATTGGTAGTCAATTGTCATTTCGAATGAAAATCAAGATAGAGATTTTCTGTGTCCAGAGAAAATACCTATTAGACCCTTCCTGGACCCCAGTAAGGTGATTCTTCCAAGGCCTATCTGATACTGCAGCAGAAAACTAACATTGTACAACCATGCCAGAGAATAAAACTGGCTTCTGCTGTTGAATCTGGTCCCCAAGGAAGTTGTGTTACAGTATGTACTCCAGTCAACATACTCACTACAATATAGTCTCAGGGTAGCTGAGAATCAGGATAGGAAGCCCTTCTACAGTTCCACACTAGAAGATACTTATTTCAAAGGACTTGGTTCCTTGAGCAAGTCCCAGCTCTTTGGCATAGCAGAGTACAGGGGAAGGAGCACTCTACATTCAGGTTGTCCTTAATTATGATATGAAACTGCTCCAAGCATGTGCTCAGGGATAAGGAGGTAGCCAATAGCCACCCAAAGAGTAAGGAGTCTAGTACAAAAGGCCAGCACAGAAGAGAATCTGGGCAAACCAATGGACTTTAAGTCCCAAAACACTGTATTAGATTCTTTTTCCCTTTGCCTTAGGGACCAGAGAATCTCAGAATACCTCCCCAACCCCAAAGAACAGCATTAGATTTTAGGGTTCCATGATCCCAATGCAGGAAGCAAGGATCGTTGAAAAAAATGCTACCAAAAACTGAGAGGCAAAAAGTGTCTAAATCCCTAGGCCCTAGATGGTAACATTATGTCTTGAAGAAATGGGTCAATTAGAACAGAAGTTGGACAGGCATTGTAGAGCATGAGCCCTGAGAAGTCAAAAAAAAAAAAAAAAAAAACCTTGAGCTAGTGACGTCTATTGGGTAAGAGACAATGAAGTGCCTCACATATGCAGCCCTGATCCACATTGAACAATAAGGATGTAGAGAGGGAGGAATGACATCTGGTGTTGAGATATTCAAACAGGATGACATGAAAGACTGAAAGACTAATTGCCGTAGGGGGAAAGTATAGCTTAGACACCTGCGTGTGGAGAATGGTTGGAGTGGAGATATCCAGGACAAGCTCATCCAGAGGCTCGGAAAGGAGCTCAGGCAGCAGATGAAGACTGACCTTTGGTAGCCCTGGCAAACTAGAAGACGGCCATATTTTCTTCTAGGCATGGCAGAGGTAGGGATCCAGAGTTGGCTGCTAAATCCGCACTTGAAATAAGCCTTAGTAAGATTAGGACCGTTGGTACTTTTAGACAGTAGGGCTTGGAGAAAAGGAGGCTGACCTCCTCAGGAATTGAGTCTTACCCTTTAAGACTTAGCTTAAGTATACCTGAGTCCCAGACAAAAGTTCCTGGCCTTTTTTTGCAGCATTCATGCCCTCTAAGGTGTCCCCTGGAGATCACCCTCAGGATATGGTTAGGTCCCTAAGGCATCCTTCTCTTCCCCACTTTGCCTCTACTACTTTTTTTCGATTTTCTTTTTTTGAGGCTGAGAGGACCCGGGCCCAGGCCACTAGCAGCTTACCAGGCAAAGCTCTACCACCAGGCTAAATCCCCAGCCTACTTTGCCTCTCTTACTTAAGGATGTGCCTCACAGTCTCTGGGTGCCTCCTTCCAACTCCAAGCGCCTCTCTGGCTTCTTTGACATGCCTAAAGGTCCCTACCCCTGCTCCCTGCTCCTCCCCCAGCCCCACCCCATCTATACAGCAACTTTGAGGACACTTTCCCATCCCACCTCAGCTCTCACAGTCCGGCTTAGCTCCTCTTCCTGCAGCCCCATTCCAAATGCCTTACTTTTTAATCCATGGGTCTGCCCTAAACTTCCTCTCCCATCTACTCTGCCACTAACAACTTTATCTTGCTTACTCAGGAGCCCACTCCCTGCCCCCAGGTCAACCACAGTACTCACAGGCCCACCCTGCTTTTCCTTTATCTCTGCCTCTAGTGCTAATCTCAACACACTCAGCCCCGCTTCTCCATTAGCATGAGCCGTGTTAGGTTAGAATTCACTGCTGTCTTCCTTTGTCCTACAACACTGCTTCCATTGACTCACCCATGGAGGTGAGCACTCACAGCCCAGCCCTACATCAGCAGTCTGAACTTTATTATGACAGTATTCAAAGCTCTACTTTATACTTCACCAATCACCCCCACTTCAGCATGCACTTCTCTGCCCTCCACTTCCAGTGGTCCTGCATCATCTTGTATTAATATCAAAAGTTCAACCCCCACTTCATATCTTACCATTGACAACCATCCCTGTTACTCTCGAGACAGCTCACCTAGGTCAGCACTCACAGCTAATCCCACCACTCCTACTTCAGCATACAGTCTTGTTCTTCCCTCTCCAGTGATCCTCTGTCATGGTATGTCAGTATTCAGATGTCTCCCTCCCCCTCCAGAAATACCTATAGACCTTTTTCCCAGTACTCTGTAAAACCCTAGGTGCCCTGAGCAACATTAACCGCTAACAACCCCCCCCTCCTACCTTCCACACACAGCACTGCCCACTCCAACCACACTGTGTGCACAATACTGCCCATCATCCAGACAACAACCTTACAGTACTACTCACCACAACTAACTCAGAAAGCAGTGTCCTACCCGCCACTTCTGCATCATCACAAATGACCAGACCCCTCCTCCCTTGCTTCATATATCACTACTCACAGTAGTACCCATCCTGTCCACCATACAATCCAGTACTCTTTTTTTGTTTGTTTTCTTTTTTTTTTTTTTTTTTTTTTTTTGGACTGGGGACCGAATCCCAGGGCCTTGTGCTTGCTAGGCAAACACTCTACCACTGAGCTAAATCCCCAACCCCACAATTCGTACTCTTATGTCAGCATCCACATCCACTTCCTATTCCTTAAGTGGCCTTCTATCACATTATATCAGGATTGCTCAGCCCTGCTGTCACACTCACAATTCACAGTCCTGGCCAGCACTTTAGAGATCCAAACTGGCATTACACACAACCCAAAAACTTCTCAAATGAGTCATTCTCTTTGAAATTTCTGGGACTTTACTATGTCACTATCAAGTTCTGTTCCCTACTTCATATCCAGCAATCTATCTCCCAGCATACAGGCCCATCATTTCTTTCTTTTTTTTTTTTTTATAACTTGGTATTTCTTAAATTTGATTCCTTTCCGGTTTCGGGCAAACATCCCCCTCCCTTTCACTTAGAATTTCCCCTCCTTCCTCCCATGCTGCCTCCCCCACCCAGTCTACTTCACTGGGGTTCAGTTTTAACCCAGGACCCAGGGCTTCCCCTTCCACTCGTGCTCTTACTAGGATATTCATTGCTACCTATGAGGTCAGAGTCCAGGGTCAGTCCATGTATAGTCTTTAGGTAGTGGCTTAGTCCCTGGAAGCTCTGGTTGCTTGGCATTGCTGTACATATGGGGTCTCGAGCCCCTTCAAGCTCTTCCAGTTCTTTCTCTGATTCCTTCAACGGGGATCCTATTCTCAGTTCAGTGGTTTGCTGCTGGCATTACGCCTCTGTATTTGCTGTATTCTGGCTGTGTCTCTCAGGAGCGATCTACATCCGGCCTGTCAGTCTGCACTTCTTTGCTTCATCATCTTGTCTAATTGGATGGCATCCGTATGGGCCACACATGGGGCAGGCTCTGAATGGGTGTTCCTTCTGTCTCTGTTTTGTCTTTGCCTCTCTTCCCTGTCAAGGGTATTCTTTTTCCTCATTTAAAGAAGGA
Organism: Rattus rattus; assembly: GCF_011064425.1. Lineage (NCBI taxonomy): Eukaryota > Metazoa > Chordata > Mammalia > Rodentia > Muridae > Rattus > Rattus rattus. The sequence continues at coordinate 34,639,938 of NC_046161.1, read as the reverse complement.
GTGAAGCATTAACATTTTGATCATCCGTCTTGAGTTTCGTTTGTTCTAGGGATCTAGGGTAATTCAAGCATTTGCCGCCCATCATTTCTAATCCGGCTCACACGCACAGGCAAGCCTTACTCCTCCTGTAGTCCTCCAGCAAGTAATGCCACGATCCAAAGCTCAGCTCTATCAACATAATCTCACCACACACAGCACTGGCTGGTACGTTGGAGGCCCTGACCACCTTACTGAGTACTGACAGTCTGGCCCACCACTTTAACCTGCACAGTCCTTCCTTCTCCTTAAGTAGATCTGGGCCAAGTAAAGTTGGAATCCAAAGCTCCGCCCTAGTATCCCAATAGCTCCACCCACGTAGGTCAGCACTCACACCCTGCCCAGACTCCAAACACCCGCAATTCCGATCTGTTCCCAAGGATTCTTGAAAGCACAAACTCCCATTCTCAACCTTTACCAGGTGCTCACAGCCCCACCCCACCCCAAACCTAACCTTCCCGACTCACACAGCTTGGCCCTGGACCAATTTCAGGCCCCTCCTCAACAAGCCTCTTTCCTCACAGCCCCAACCCCTGCCCCTCCTGCTGCAGTGCACCCTACTCCAACTTCCAAGGGTTTTTGCAGACTCCTCCTACTAAATCCTTCCTTCCTTTTTTCAATTCTTTCCCATCCCAGCCGCCTACTACAGACCCTGACCTAGCTTTATTTGCAAGATTGCCTAAAAAAAAAACAGTGTCTCCTAGCCTTCAATGTGTTTTACTGCTCAATTACGTTAGTCCGTACTTTCCTAAGCCGGTTGCTTAGTGCCTGTAGTTCTAATTGGTTGCGAATGTTTAGACGTGTAAATGGGCGTGGTGTACGTGCTTACGCGAGATTGTGTGCGCAGGAGTGAATACTTCTCTGTTTGGATCTCATCTTAAAACAGTCAGAGTTAAAATCCTAGAACGCCCGTCAGTGTGAATGCACTAGCTTTTGTTTTCTTTAGAGCTGACGTTATCCACCCACGTTTAGGAGCCTTTGGTATTGGTGGCCTCCTGGGAACGCTGGAAGACAGAGGACTGAATGTAAACTGGAGTCTGCTGAGTGACAAGTGGTAAAACTGAGAGACCCACGCACCCAACGGACACAGGTAACCTGTTGAATCGGAACCTATGAGCTTGCCCCACCCCGACCTCCCCCACCCCCCTAATTTCACCCCATTGAGGGCACCCCAGCCTCAGCTTCCCTGACTGCTGGGCCAGCCCAAAGCTGGTCTTTGCCTGCACCATCTTGCTAGCATGTCACTGTCTCTCCTAAGTGATGCAGTGTGGATGCAGGCGGATGGAAACCATATTACTGCTCCATGGCACTGCTTCTTCCTTTCTTTTAGGCTACGAGCTCATGAGGATGCCAATCTGTGGCCTTTGGTATTATGCCCAGTCTAATCTTCCAGATGGTATTGAAGGCACTGGGATTTGGTAGACCTGAGCATTTCCATGCAACCACATTCTGTGTGGCATCATTTTTCTCCTGTTAAATTGCACCTTTGGTGTAATAATGGGAACCAGTTGTAGAATTAACTTTCTACATCAGGCGGTCCTTGTCCCAGGCAGAAAAGGACCTTCCTGCTGCCATGATAGCGGTACCAAGCTGTGAGATGCACTTGTGTGTTGTGTAAGGCCAGTCCTAACTCTTGATGATCTCCAATGCTTGCTGAGTAGAAGTCTTTCCTGTTGCCAGTAGCCAACATAACTAAGTTTTACTTGATGTTTTCTCCTTTATCTACCTTCTGCTTATGCAAGGGGAGAAGCAGAAACAAGTCAAAGAGGGCAGCTTCTTCATCCACAGAGCAGGTTTATCTGCAGTACTATGAAGAAGAGCATTCTATTGTTTTGGCTACAGGCAGTGAATGAAATGGGAAAAGGGCAGATGTTTAGCATGGGCAGCCAGATTACAAGGAATCCTGAGGATTCTTGTGAGCTCTTGGGGGTGGTTGGGACATGAGCCCTTGGGAAAAACCAATAATCTAAATAGTTTTCCAGACATGCCCACAGGACAGTCTGATCTGGACAAAGAGGTCTATGTTAGTTTACAGGTTACAGTTTGTCACAGGAGAAGTTAGGGCAGGAATTCAGTCTCTGAGAGCTCCAGACGTCCAGGTTATTTGGCTGTTGGCCTTGCTGTGGAGTTCCTATCTCTTTCAGAGCCCACAATCCTTCCCCCAACTGTTCCATAAGAGTTCCCACGACACATCCACTGTTTGGCTGTGGGTCTCTGCATCTGTCTGAGTCAGCTGCTGGGTGGAGCCTCTCAGAGGACAGCCATGCTAGACTCCTGTCTGCAAGCATAAGAAATTGGTGTTTGCCCATGGGATGGGTCTCAAGTTGGGCCCGTTATTGGTTGGCCATTCCCTCAGTCTCTACTCCATCCCCATCCCTACATTTCTTATAGACAGGATAAATTTTGGGTCAAAAGTTTTGTGGGTGAGTTGGTGTCTCTATCATCCCACTGGGGCTCCTTCCTGGCTACAGGAGGTGGCCTCTTCAGTTCCATATCCCCAATGCTGTGAGTCATGGCTAAGGTCACCTCCATTGATTCTTGGGCACCTCCCTTATCCCAGAACTCTGTCTTGTCCTGGAGATGCTCCCCCTCACTCCATGCCCCTGACAGTTTGGAGATTTCCATTCATTCTCATGGCCATCCGTCCATCCCCATCTCCTGTCCTTCTCCATACCTGACCCTGAACACTCCCATTCCTAGGCTTAGAGGTTAAGAGCAGGACATTACTAATCTGTGACAAGAAGCACATCGAGTTCACTGCAGTTTCAGGGTACGTGGGAATCATCTGAGGAAGGCCAGACCCAATGAATGTGAGCCTGAAGAGCTGAGCTGTGATGTATTTCTATTTTTAGGCCCAGAGACTCTGAGGAAAATGAAGTTTCCCTGCCTGTCCTTCCGGCAGCCCTACGCTGGTTTAATCTTAAATGGAATCAAGACTCTTGAGACACGTTGGCGTCCCCTGTTGAGCAGCTATCAGAAATGTACTGTTGCCATCCATATTGCTCACAGGGATTGGGAAGATGATGCGTGGCAGAAAGTGCTGGTGGAGAGGTTGGGGATGACCCCAACACAGATTCAGACCTTACTACAGGCAGGAGAAAAATACGGCAGAGGGGTAATAGCTGGTAAGTGAGGCTCTAGACAACTCCAACAGGATGCTGCTTGATAGATTGGTGCACTGTTTTGCTGTCAGCTAGAGCATGTGCTAAAGTTTCCAAAAAGCCTCTCTAGAGCTGCCAAAGTCACTTGAATCGGGTGAATAGGCCTGGGTTCTATAGACTCAGTTCCCTCTTGACTGTAGAACTCATATAGCATTGGACTGTGTGTGCATGAATATGTGAAAAGGGCATGGCCTATGACAGTTGGCACAGACACCAACTGTCATAGTCCCTGCAAAAGTGGAGCATTATCGAGAGTAAAGCTGCCTTCCTGGCTTGTAATGCCTGTCACAAGGACCTTAGGTAAGACACCAATCAACATCTGACCCAGTCACCTGCTGACCTAATTGGTAATTTTATTTGTAGGTTCCTGAATAAGGGTGGTTCTCTTTCAGTAGGTAAATATCTAATAGTGTGCTAGAATCTGACTGTCCCTTAATACAGGACTCATTGAACATAAGCCACTCTCTCCTTTTGCCCAAGGCCTGTGGCTGCCTCACATAGGAATCCCTAGTTCAGTTGGTCATATCCCCAGTGTTTAGTGAGAAAATTCCTAATTTCCTATCATTTTGGTTACACCCTATCTGTTGACTGTGCAGTCATAATGATAGCCTTGTTGTATAGAAGAGAATACATCTGTATATTTCTGTCTTTGTGTCCAGGACTTGTTGACATTGGAGAGACTTTGCAGTGTCCAGAAAACTTAGCTGCTGATGATGTTGTGGAACTGGAAACTCAAGCAGTGCTAACTAACCTGCACCTGAAGTACCTGACTCAGTTTCAAACCCCAGGTGGTTACTGGAGCCCATACCTAGGAAAGGGGGGAAAGATATATTCCAAGTAGATATCCCAGAGCACCCTGATCCCACTGGAGAAAGAATGGAGCAGTGAATGCTCTGGAAAACAACTGGGTAATGGCTCTGCCCATAGAACATCATAGTGTGAACCTCCAAATCTCAACTCCTACAGAGCACAGTTCACTAGGTGCTGTTCCCAGACTGCTCTGCCCTCAGGAAGGGGATGGCAGTGAAGACATCCCTCATGCTGTGGCTCTGCCAGCAAAGCTGCACAGTCTTGAGAAGTTTGGCCTTTAGGGAAAAGGAAAAATCCCAGGAAATGATATTTTGCTGAAGTTCACTTTAGTCCTGCTGTTCTAGATTGCACAAATAAATCTGTCAATGGTTAAGTGTTTAGTGTCTCACCTCCCTTTCTCCTTTTCCATGTCTTTGTTGCAGTCAAATCTCATGCAATGTATGAACAACGCCTAGGGGGCCATGTGACAAGTCCGGGACCAGGCACTGAGTTAACCCCAATACACTAAGTCTGTGATGAAGAGGGAATCAAATGGAGAAAACAGTGACCCATTCTTGCTCTTATTCTGGGAAACAGTCCCTCAAGCAACAAAAAAATGACTATCACCCAACTACTCTTTACCTAGATAATCCTAAATATTACAAAGGTAGCATGAAGTTTAATATTTAGATGTTAGTGTTTATCTTGTAGCAAATATTTATTTCTTCCATGCAATTTATCTTGACCTCAGCTTCCCCCTCCCTGCACTCCTCCCAATCGCTCCCCCACACACACACACAAACCTCACCTCTCTCCCAGATCTACTGCTCCTCTCTTTCTATTCAGAAAAGAACAGGCTTCCTAGGTATATCAACCGAACACTGCATAACATACAATAAGACTAGGCACCTCCCCTCATATCAAGGCTAGATGAGGCAACCCAGTAGGAGGAAGAATCCCAAGAGTGGGCAAAAGAGTCAGAGAAAGCCATTTTCCCACACTTACAAGTGTCACAAACACGCCAAGTTCAACAATCACAGCATGGTTGCATAGTTGCCAATTCTATGAGCCCCATTAACTTGATTCTGTGGGCCTACTTACTATTTGGTCTATGTATCAATGACTTGGAAGATATGTTACATAGTCCTCTTGTGGGAAACTGAAGGCCGAGCATTAGATGGATGTTAGAAATTCATATTGACATTGACTGGGGTTGGGGAACCAGGAGAATGCACATGTGCCTGTGTAATACTGTAGCTGCTTCTAATGGGAAGGAAAGGTGGACTCAGGGAACAGAAGACAAGGGCACAGGGACAATACAGACAGATAGCACAGAAATTCCAGGCTCAAGATCATTATTTTACCTCCATGGGGTCTGCTTTTATTTAATAAGAACTAAAATTGTTCATTTCCACAAAATAAATGGTGATTTGTCTCAGTCTGTAGTGGACTCCGAGTTTATGAGCATGTTTTGTTTTTGAACAGTGCACAGATTATACACTTGTTTTCTGAGTGTTTTTCATCTTCTACTTCCTCTTCTTCCTAAGCAGATATATTTAGAGATATGGCTGAGAGGGCAGTTTTCAGGATAGATCTGCATAACTTGTATAGAGACATCATGGAGCCATATCCGAGGTCCCATGAGGAGCTGGTGCTCATTCCCAGCCACTTCCATCTCAGCAGTAGCTGCTGGATAATCTATATCATTACCTGGAGATCCATCTTTACATGAGTTACACATATCCTGATATGAAGAGTTGTCTGGGGCACTTACAGGGATGTTGCTCTTCCTAAATGGACAGGAAGGTCCCTTGGAAAGGTTGCCTGCCGGCGCCTCTTTGTTGCTAAATGCCTGCTGTAACTTCATACCACCTTCCTTGGCCTTATGTAACCATGGGGAATGCTTGGTAGGTAAAAGCTTCATCTTCATTGGACTGGGTCCTGGGTCCTCACCACTTGTGAGAAGAGATTGTGCCTCACATACCTGAGCCAAATTTCTCCATTTGCTCCTCTCAATATTCTCCAGGAGCTCTGGCTTGTCCCTCTGGAAACTGAAGTTATAATAGACCTGAAATGAAATGGACTAGGTTAGGCAGTTTGAAATGCAGCTAAACTGACCCCACCACATTCTACTGGTCTTTTGTGGAATGGATAAAATGACCGAAGTGGCTGGATAGAGGTGATATGTGCTGCAGTAGGACTCCCATAAAGACCAATGACTCATAAAGATGACTCATAAAGATATATGTGACATTAACTGGCTTCTCAGACCCTGCCTGCCACTCAGTTTTGAGGTCTGATTTAGCCATATTTGGTTATCCCCAGAAAAGGCCCTACCTGTTTAGCCAAATTAACTATAGTAATTCAAATGTGAAAGATACCAGAGTGCATCTGATGATCAGCTGAGTGTGTGAGTGTGTGTGAGGTAAAGTTAGAGGCCCAAAAGAAAGTCGCCCTCCACTTTCTTCTACATTTAGAAAGAGCAACATCCTTCCACACAATGAAGTCATCTAGTCTTTAGTATCAATCTATATAAGGAAATACAGACTTATATTGGAAAGCCACTACCCAGACCAAAAGGGTCCCGGTCTTTATTATGGGGTCCACTTTGGCCTCTCTCAGGGGCAGCCCTTTGTTTCAAGCTTGTGTGTTGGTGTAAAGGAGTAGAGCAGAGAAGACTTTTCTCCCTGTTAGCTCATAGATGGAAATGAGAGCCTAAGGAAAATGCTGCACCTGTGTCTTTCAACCCAAGGTCATTTCTATTTTACAGAAATAGTTTGCTTTTCTTTTTTAAAATGATATCAATTTGAGTAGAATTACACCACTTCTCTCCTGCCTGTGGTTCTTCCCACTTACCTTCCCTCAAGCCCCTCAGTTTCCCTCTCTCCAGACGCTTGCACTTACCTTCCCTCAAACCAATTCCAGTGTAGCAAATACCAAGTTGAAAAACACTTTTACTTAATTTTAATTCCTATGGCATATGTACACACACACACACACACACACACACACACACACACACAGAGAGAGAGAGAGAGGGAGGAGAGAGAGAGAGAGAGAGAGGATTTTTGGAGGGTAAAAAAGGGTAGAGAAGTAAGGCACACATGACTTAAAGCACCCTGCAAAAATTCTCAATAGGCTAAGAAAAAGCAAAAACAAACAAGTTAACATGTAAATCTAAAAGTACTGAGAATTCAAAGATATAGATATAACAACAGGACCTGTAAGCAATCAAACTTCGATTGAGGAGGGAAGGGTTCAGGGGGCTTGTCAGTTGGCATTGCTATTGTTGTGCTAAACAACATTCAAAAGGAAACATAGGGAAGAAAGGGTTTATTTGGCTTGTGTTCCTACTTTTTACCTTTGAAGTAAGGCAGGACAGGAACACAAGAAAGGCAGAAACTTGAAGATGGGCAGTGATGCAGAGGCCGTGAACAAGTAAACCTTATTGGCATGTTGTCTTGTAAATTCAAGTACCTGTCCAATTTAGGGCTTCTATTGCTGTGCTGAAACTATGTACTTTAACTGTTGATTGCCATTAAGCCAGCTTCTCCAGAGATTCTAATTTAAGTTACTTCCCTTGCTTTCCTTCTTAATGGACTGTGGTGTAGAAATCTAAGCCAAGTAAGCCCTCTCCTCAACTAGCTTGTGGTCAGTGCTTTATCAGTTACATAAGAGAAAAGTGAAACAAAGGCTGACCTTAGGTAGGTGAGTAGAGGGAATGGTGAGGAGACCCTACAGGACTCCATACATGGATTGAAGGAAGAAGCCACTGAGGACAATGGGATCTGTGCCTCAAAAGGGAGTGCATTTACAGCATTGCTGTAGACTGCCTTAAGATAAATATGAAGTCAGAGGGAATACTCTGGAATTTCTCACAAACGCACACAAATGCCACTATATTCATCCTGCAACATGGTGTACTGATTGCTTCATCATTGACCCACAACTAGAAGAAAGGTCTGAACCATTAATTCCTGATCAGAGGATCAGTGGTGCTCAAGTGTAGGCAGAAGGAAGGAGCCTTCAACGGAAGAAGGAGCCTTTTATTAGACTGGCAGAAGTGGAAAGAGTAACCAAAGACTTGAAGGCACTGCCAACATTCATGGATTCTCCCACAAGGAAGGGATCTCTGCCCCTCCCTTCCCGTCCAGTCCATCCCATAAGCCCTGTTTTCTGGAGCATTTTGGGCAGGAGAAGTGCATCTCCCTAGAAAGGAGAGAACAGTCCCTTGTCAACACAGCATTTATAAAGTCTTCCACCAATTCTGCACAGCAATTCTACAAGACACTTTTGAGTATGTTTACCAATGCTCAGTTCTGCAACTTGTACCAGAGTCCTCGCCCCACCTATACCACAAAGCACATGGACTACCCATGATCCTATTGCAGCCAAAATATTCAGAACCTGTTCCTCTGTCTGCAGCCCCACTCCAAACTCCTTACCTCAGGATGCACAACTCCGCTCTGCACTTCTCCCTACTCTACCACTATCAGCCTTGTCCTTGTTCACCTGGAAGACCTGAAAACTCCTTTCCACTCCTTCCTCAGGACCCTACCCAGGTCGTTAAGCAGAAATGACAACCCTACCTCAGAGATCTCATTTTGTCAGAATTCAAGAAAACTCCCCTCAAACTTTCTACCTCTTTTCCTGCCACTACATAGACCTTTTGTACTAGGTCAGCATTCATGGCTGATCTTGAACTCTTACCTCACACTCCAGCTACGACCTCACGTTGTTTCTCTATATCTCTGCCTCCCTAGGTCAGAATTCACAGCTGTGCCTCCATTTGTACCTCAAACTCACAGCTCAGCTCTGTCCCTTCTTCAGCCATTACCTTTCTACACCATTACTCTCAGCACCACATACATTCCAGCTTTGCTATTCCCATAACTCTGTCAACCAATGTCAGTACTTACTGTCCTATACTGATATCCATGTTACTAGCAGAGCCCCACCCCTACAGGACCTCAACACTCACGGCTTCTATTGCTGTTGGAAACAGTAGTGCTAAGCACCCATAGGCCTGTCTTGATCTTTCCACAGCCCCGCCTCCCAACTCATTTCTTCAGAACCAGAGCTCTCCTCTGCCCCTTTTCCAGAACGTTCCCTGCAAGACCTCATCACACTCAGCACTGCCCTTGCACGACTTCCTCCTGACTCTTTCTTTAATCTTCTGATTCTTTCTTCATTTTCTTTCCTTCCTGGATCCGTACTACGTACAGACCCTGCCCCAGGCAGAATTATTAGGGCTCCCCAGAGTCTGTTTATTTCAACATAATTTCCTAGGGGTCAATTCAGACTACTGCACACTCATATAAATGGATTCACAGTCCTTGAAGAAGAAGAGGTGCTTTGGGCCTGCTGTGCTGAGCATGTATTAGTTTCACAGGTTGGGGTAGTGGGTCTGTATGTATGTGTAGGTGCAGGCACACATGCTGCTATGCGTTATTTTATACCTTTTGCATATGAGCTGTCAGAGTCTGGATAAAAGCGTCAGAGCTTGTGCCTGGAATACCAGTCAACTGGGGGTGGGTCAGGTCCAGGAAGCCACATCAGCAGACAAACCATGTGGGCCTTTACTTAACCCTTTGTGCTCATCCATAGCCCTAGACATTCCTTCACCTGATTATGGGAGTCACACATTCTTATAGTATAAATCTGGCTGGGAGGTATGGGAGTAAAGCCTGCTTGTCCATGGTCAAAGACTGAGTGGTCCTAGTGTCAGTTTCTGGGACACACTGCAAGAGAAAGAAGAACCTTTGGCACAGAGCCTGTGAGCCTGACCCTCCATAAACTCACATCTACCTGTAGTGCTCTCTATTGAGTGACTCAGTATCCATGCAGGACTGTCCAGGGGTCACCCTTGCCATCCCATGCCTCCTGTCAGCATTTCACATCTGCTCTCCTTTTAAAGGTCACTACACACAGGCCGAAAGCCTCAGGGCTCCTTCACATGAACTAGACCATTGCTACCTTGAGGTTCTGAACTCAACAAGACACAAGAATTTGGGCACTACAGAGCTGTGGTCTGGGATATAAAGCTTTGTGTGTTTTGCCAGTTATATTAAAAGCAATGGGATTGAACAAACCGAATCTTTCCCTCCACCAGTATGTGAAGAGACGTCTCCATTCTGGTGAAATGTTTTTTCTCCCGTTAGATCTGCTTCTTGGGAGAATATCTCAGTCCACAACTGAATGTATTTTCTGACCTGCAGATGCATGCCTCATGTGTTCCAGAAGTAAGTCTAGGAGGGAGGCAATCCTTTTTATTTCTCAAGAAATCAGTTGTCATGAGAGTATTGGTGGCAGTGACATAGACAGGCATGAGAAACAGTGGAACAAAGAATGTCCCTCAGTGCTAATGCTGATTCACACAGTTACACAGCCCTTGGCCTAGGCCAAGTGGTTTCACTCCAGTGTGTTCCCCTATGGAATGGTGACCTCTGTCGTCACCTGCTCACATTGTCCACTTAATACTTTCCTCTACAAGTGTCTAGCCTGTCCTGCAAGGTTCCCCAGAGATCTGTAAACAGAAACCAGTTGTCTCAGCATCAGTCTTTGCATTGACCCTGTCATCAAGGAGGTATGCATTAGACCTGTGCAAGGAGAAGCACTGGACCATCAAGTTCAATGGAGTGTCAGGTAACTTGGAACATGGCTTTGAGTCTGAAGGGCTGGGCTCTGATGTGTTTCTGCCCTGCCCCAAGGAAGTCTGAGGCAAGTAAGCATTGCTAGTTCCTCCTTCCAACAGCTTTATGCTGGGTTTGTCCTAAAAAGGGCCACACTGTGTATTGTGTTGGTGTCCTCTGCTGTGCCTGAGAACCGGACCATTAGAAATCAAGTGCTCATAGAGTTGGCAATATCATGAACAGGGTAGTGGACACTGACCCTTAGGGAGATTCAGGCCTTGTCCTTGTCACGGTGTAGAATATACAGTGTAGTTTCAGATGTTCTCTGGGAGTGTGAGGAATCTGTGGTTTTAGAGCTTGGTCCCTTGGAGAGGAGGCTATGAGCACTTAGGGCATGTTGGAGGGGGCAGATGTGGTGCAAAGTCAGAAGCTAAATAACAGCCCTGTCAGGTTTGGAATGCTGTGTAGTCTCTAAAGCCAAGGCAACATTGTGCCACTGTGGCTTGCAGAAAACAGGCCACTGTGTCTGCCCAGACCCATTCATACTGCTATGCTCTCACAAATGGGATGGTGATGAGGACTTCTCTCCTGCTTGGCCTCTCTAGGGTTGAGGACACAGTCCCAGGTACCTTGGCATTTATGGAAATGGAAAAGTACCAGGAAATGCCATCTGCCCAAGCTTCCTTTGGTCCTACTGCTGTCTGGATAGTGGACATAAATAGTGTTGCCTGCTTGACCCTGTGCCCAAGACACACACATGAGTGCTTCCCTAGCTTGATATTTCAGTCCAGGGTCGGGCACTGAGCAGATATCAATACACTGGTAAATCTGTGGTAAAGATGAGAACCCATGGAGAAGGCCAAGCATGTCCAGTCCTTTTGTATGCAAGATCGCTGCATAGAGGTTCCCAGGGAAGGAGGAGCGAGTCTCACCCAGCTGTTTATCTTATATATCCTACATACAACCCTATTCTGTGAGGTTGTTTAAGAAGTTTTAGGTGGTGGACATTTTATAGCAACATTTTGTAGGTTCTTTTGCAATGTTTCTAAAGTCTGTCTTCCTCATGCATCAGGCAATTTCCCACCACCATGGGCTGAGAGGAGGGGCCTACATCTCAGGGGTCAGGGTATAGCAGTTTCCCTCCCTCAACAGATAAGCACGTAGTTTCAAGTGTGCAAGAACTGGGCTAATAGATGCTTGGTAGGCACCCCCAGCTGCTGTCAAGAAGCTTCCTGGCAATATCTGCTGTAGGTAATGACCCAGGAGAATGGAATCTCCTTCTCTGAGACACCTCAGTAGTCTGAGGGTACAGTACCAAGTCAGTAGCTACACCCTTCTGCACCATGATGCTGAGGACTTAAAAATGCTCCTGCTGTCCATGAAAGAGCTAGGCTGACCCAAGTGTTTGGAAGGCGAGGCTTGGGAACAGGGCCAAGGGTAGGTGACATCGCACACAGACTCTAGGCTCCAGTTTAAGATGTCAATGAACTACCACAAGGTTTATTTTTTTAAGTAAGAAGTAAGCACGTTCTGTGACACAGAAAATGGTGGTTTCCCCATTCAATAGTTGTCTTGGAGTTCACGAACATGTTCAAGAGACTGAATATCACACAGATATACGTATGTTGTCAGAGTATTGATCTTCGTGCTCTTCATCATAGTCCTCCCAGTAGTCCACACAGTCCTCATATTCCTCATCCTCCTCCATCTCCTCTTCCTCGTCTCCCTCCACAATTTCCTCTTTTTCTTCCTCCCTTTCCTCCTCTTCCTTCACAGTGTTCTGCCATATAGTTATGGCCGAGAGAGCAGCTTTCAGGATAGATCGGCATACCTTGCATAGAGACACCATGGCACCATAGTTAAGGTACCATGAGGAGCTGGTCGGCTCTTTCCCAGTCACTTGCACCTCAACAGTAGCTGATGGACAATCTATATCTTTAAATGAAGAGCCACCTTCACATGAGTTACTTGTCTCTGGAGCTGGACATTTGTCTGGAGTACTTACAGGGATGCTGCTCTCTTCGTATGTTCTCAAAGGCCCCGTGGACTGGTTAACTGCACGTGTCATTTTGGTGGTAAAATCCAGCTCAGGCATAATGACCTCTTCTTTGGCCATCACTCTTTTCTAGACTTGGCAGTGAGTAGCATCCCTCAAGATAGTCCAGACTGCCTATCTTTGGAGGACAGGTGTGCCACAAAGAGTGGCCTTTCAATGCTAGTTTCTGTAGTGGGGCAACCATCTGATGACTTCATCGGCCTCTTTGTTTATCACACGATGTCACAATGTGGCTCACAGCAAGCCTAAAGAAGGAGCCCTGTCTCAGTGTTGGTAGTTGTCAAAAAGTGGAGAAAATTAAGCATATTCCAGAACGTTCTTCTGTGTTCAGAAGGGCGTATATAGCCGAAATGTCATCAATTGGCAAACAGATAGTATTTCTTCTCCCAATCCTCAAGGGGTGGAGGGGACAGCAGGGGAAAGTCTGTTTCTACTGACTCTTATTGGTTAAGGTCCAGCCTCCAGTTAGTCCAAACTTCAGCAATACCAAGACTACTCCGAGATGACATGCCACTAGATGGCACTATGGTCAAAGCAGTAATGTCTAGTCTTGCTTTCACATTTACCTATCCCACCACACAGCACTTCCTGCTCTGGCATTGGTGTCTACCAACTGCTCCTAGTGTCTGAGTATGACTGTTCGCAAAGGTCCTAATAAGGAATGTGTTTCAGTACAAGTAGGACAGTATGCCCCCCTGTGTAGCGCCATGCCTGGGTGGGACAAAATGTGTGTATTTTATTCTAAACACCTGTCCTTTGAATTTCCATGTAAACATCGGCTTGCCACCCAATCTTGATCTTAGGTGCACAATAGAATTGCCACTGGTTGCCCTTTCGTCTCCAAAGATGATATTTTCCTGTTCTATTACATACTCAATTTTGTTACCTGATTTAACCATATTTAGTTATCCCACCGAAGGTCCTGTTCAGCTAAAATGCTCAGTACTTTGACCCCTGACTTCTCTACATGGATAGTTCCCTCTGGAAATCCAGGCCCGTGGTACACATCACTTCCCTGACAATCTCCTCAATGAAGCTGGTGCCCTCTGTGATTATGATGGATAGGTCTGTTTTGGGAATGCCAGAATTTCATGTAGCACCCCATCAAAGGGATTCCTATGGTAGAGACGAGTCAGGAGGAGTGGGCAATTGGGTCCACTTCTGTTATGTGAAATCCTACAGCCTGCCTCATGGACTGAGATGTCTTATTTACTATCCCAGGGTAGTAATGCTCATAATCTCTTATGACCACATTGAGCATTTCTGTCCTGGGTGGCTGCTGCTTCCTCCTCCATGTGATGCGCAGGAACTGCAGGAAATACATTATCTGTCAAGTTAGGTAGTCCTGCAAGGGGAAAGCAGAGTCAATCAGCTCTCTTCTCAAGTCCTTTTTTTTTTTTTTTTTTTTTTTCTTTTTTCGGGGCTGGGGAATCGAACCCAGGACCTTGCGCTTCCTAGGCAAGCGCTCTACCACTGAGCCAAATCCCCAACCCAATCAGCTCTCTTGCTTGAATTCCAGAGCACCCAACAGATGATGGCTTTACAGTGAGATCCATGGTAGTCTGAAGAGAGTAGGCACTCCGAAAACTGAGGGAGAAAAGGCTGCATAACCTTTGGACCACAACTCTAAAAGGAAACTTTACCGTCTACGTAAAGTTCCTCCCTTAATTCAGAAGGCTCAGACTGGCCTTCTGTGTTTCAGAAACCTCCCAACATGGCTCCAAGTCACAAACACAGCCCAGATCCTCATGTGCATAGTTGCAGGTAGAAAGGCAGACAGGGTGTAGTTCCTGAAATTACAAGTAAGGCATCGTCTGACCCCTGCACTCCTCACAATTCCATTGTTCTCTTGAGAGGCTGAGAATCCTCACTTTCCTTTAGATCTAGCAGTGAACCTTTGCCTGTGAGTCTCTTCTGTGCCACACAAGAACACTCTGTCAACTGGTGATTGGGGCAGTGTGAAAGACAGTCAGGGCTGAGGGCAGGATGTCCTTTGTAGACCAGAGGAGGCATCAGGAACATCAGAAAAGATGGGAAAATGTGCAGGGATAGAACTGCTCACACACGGCGGCACGGCCAGTTTAAGGGGCATTTTATCGCGCTGGGAATGGACAGAAACTCCCACACCGGAACACCCAGCTATCCAGGATGCACTCAGGAACAATCTCTACATATACTTGACTCATGTGCTCCCTTTATTTTAAGACTGTTCTCAGTAGCTAACATAAGCCTCCTGGAAGGTCCTTCTCCTGCTGGTCTGATAAACATTGCAAAGAAGCAGGAAGAGTCCTGTGTTTGTCAGAGGGAGAGCCTTGGTCTGGTGCGGGTGAGAACTTCCTGTGTTACAGGTGCTGAGAGGCCCCTGGTCTCCCTCCCAGGCTGGTTATTTGTTAGGCGGGAATCAGGGACATTTCCATTGCCAGGAGCCTCAAGGTCCTTCCCCTGGAAAGTGGGCAGTCCATCAGGATGGCTGGAGTATGTTGGCGGCATGTGAAAGCCCTGGTGCAGTTCCTTGAGTGAACAAGCTATAGAGAAGATGGGACTAGGGAGAGCTAAGAAGCCAGACGGATATGTCACAAAGAATTGTCACTAAATCCTCCCACTCAGTCGACTCCTGTTCACTGTGTGCCAAAATTTCACTAGCGATAACCGAGCTCAAAAGCTGTACTATGCTTGGGGAGCTGGATCTCAGGATAAAGTGGTAGGTGCTCATGAGGATCTGATTTACTTCCCTTCATCCTGGCTAAATCCCCAACCCCTTCCCTTCATCCTGAACAGATAGTGGGATACAGCAGCCTATGCCTGCAGTCCTAGGCCTCTCTGCAAGCCAAGGCGGAAGAGCAGCAGAATGGGAGGGCATCTTGAAGCCCAGGCAGCCTGCACTAGAGAGTGCAGCAGCAGAAAGCAGGGAAGTCCTTCTATCACAAGGTGGAAGGAAGAACTGCCATGAACTATATTCTCTTCCCAATTCAACCACCTTCACTTATCCACTCTCACACTCATGTGTACACACAGAAATGATTACTTTAAAAATGTCAAGTATTCTGATGAGAGAACTTTGGCTAAGCACTTGCTGCCGGCACACTCTTCTCTCCTCTGAGGACAGCAGGGTCACGTGACATATATATTACATGGAAGGAAAATCCTAATATGTACAGGGATCTTAGTAGACTGCTGTGCCTCTCCTGACTGGGAAGGCAGAAGTGCACGAGAGAAGGAGTTCTAGGTCTCACATCCCTGTGATCCTAACCTATGTGTCGTGAAGAGGGTGGGAAAGAGATGCCCTACATGTGCTATGTTCATCTGTAACTCTAGCACCAGGACAGGAATGATGTATGCACATTTTGGTTTCCTGTTTTTAGGTGATAGGAATACAACCTTCCTGATGGTGTACGTTCTTCAAGTGTTCAATCACCTAGTGACATGACAGCCTGGGTCCTCCAGGTCACCAACAGTGACAGCTCAGAGCAGTGTTCCCTTCTCTCAGCCCCGAGTCATTCACACATCCCTATGGCATTTACTTGGTCAATATTTCTGAGAGCTATTACTGCCTTGGTTTTCCTCACTGAAAAGAGACTACTTGCTCCAGGGGACCCCCCCGAGCCTTCCTATATCCATATTAGAGACAAAATGGAACTGTCACTTGTGTTTCTGGCAGGGCTCTTGAACATGAACTTCATCTTTTCTGCAAGATGAATGGATATTCTGACCAGAACAGGAGACTAAAACCATT
Source organism: Rattus rattus (assembly GCF_011064425.1). Taxonomy (NCBI): domain Eukaryota; kingdom Metazoa; phylum Chordata; class Mammalia; order Rodentia; family Muridae; genus Rattus; species Rattus rattus. The sequence goes on along the minus strand of NC_046161.1, from coordinate 34,623,531 downwards.
TAGCCAAAATATATAATTTTATTCTGTATTTCAGGAAAATGCCAAGTTCTTTCCCAATTCCTGTGTAGTCCCCAGTAGAATACCATGGTATCTTGAGACATATGAAACATTAGACATAAGTCAATCTCATTTCTTTATAAAACTCTAAGATTGTCCTAAAATGGAGCAGCAACAGGAGGTGTGTTAACAATGCCATCCACAATGTGAATCTCCAGCTGTGAAACCTATAGTAAAAGCAGCAACGTATTGCAAGAAGGAGAACGCCCAAGTCCCCCAGTCAGTACAGACAGAATGCAATGGTTCACACTCTCCTCACACCGCTTTCTCAAACAAGGTACAGTACTTACCCCAAACCCTCTGACTGACCTGATGTGGGATGGGAAGGCCAGTGCACTAGCATGAGTGCCAGTCATAGCATAGCTCTATCTGTTGGGCGAACCTGATCTAGGCTCTATCTCATTTCTCAAAGCCTCTGCATTCCTAGTGGGGTAGGATCTGGATGCTGCTTAATAATTCTGGCAAAAACCCAGTGTTTTCATCTAAGTGGTTTCTGCATGTGTCCTGGGACCCCACGCTAACTCATGGCTAGGATGTCTCTGTCCAGCACCTGTCTGCATTCCAGGTACAGTTCATGCACAAAATGTTCACTAATGAGGCTTCTATCGTATGCAGACATGACAGGATCCTTCTCTGCATATAGCCCCACTATTTTCAATATATGCCACAGTACCTCCTCAATGGCACAATTGTCCTCTTTGAAGGTGATACATGGCATGTGATTACCAGGCCTGTCTTGGGTATGCCAGGAGAACCATGCTAATCCCATCATAAGTGGCCCCAAGGGCATGGACAGGAGAGTAGGAGTGGACAGTGGGATTCTTTTGCATGAGGTCAATGCCAATCATCACCTCATGCAATCAGCAGCCTTAGTAAAGATCACAGGGTAGTGTTCCTCATAATCTCAGATGATCATATACAGAAACTCTAAGAAGTATGTCAGCTGTTTTCTCCTGTACTTGCGGAGCAGGAAGAGAATCAAATCAACTTTCTTTGTATTGACTGCATCCTGCCAAGGGGATTCAGGGTCAAGCAGTTCCCATACTTGGCTTTCTGAAGCCCCAACAGATTGGGTCCTGCCCTGTATCCCATGGCTTTCGGGGGAGAGGAGGCTCTGAGCACTCTGGGATGAATCCAGCATTCCTCCAACAGACATAGCCCCTGAGTTATGGCATTGGCTTCCACAGAGAATGTTCTATGAACAAAATATACTGTTATCACATATGCCATGGCCTATAGGAAATGAATATAAATGGCTTCTATGTGTATGTCTCCTCTTGGGCGAGATCAATTCTCAGAACAACTTTTTGTCTCTGAAGTGGCACAGAAGGAATCAAGGTCACCTCGAGCATCCTGACACCTGGACAAGTGTCCCTGAATTAGAGAACCTAATTCAGTGTGGATCAGTTGTCCTAAAACAGTACTGTACAAGATCTTCGCCTTGATGAATGGCTAGGTACAGCCTGTTTCAGGTGACTAGGCCATCCAGCTTCCTAAGACACGACGCTAATCTGTGAGTAAGGCAGAAAAATAGGAAAGGGGAAGGAATCCACTCCAAGTCCCTCAGATTTTCAGTACATCTAGGGTGGGCATGTAGGTAGTGAGGACTCTATATGATGAAGGGACTCTCTCAACTCTCACCCTGGGTCCTCACACACTTTATCTTCCCTCTGATGACCCAGGTCACAGTGCTCTCAGCAGAGCCTTCAGCTCCTTTATTCTCCTGCCCTGGTTCCAGGGCAGGAGACACAGACTACTATAGACAGTGCATCAAGGCAGGCTCTTTGGAACCACTGTGTGTGGTCTGGAATGGAGACTCCTTTACTTATCCCTTGTTTTCCTTCCCTAGAACTTCCCATGTGCCTATTAACCAAGAGCTGTGTTCAAAGGAAGAATCCCACTCAAACTAAGGTCCACACAGAGATGCCCTGTAAAACCTGTCAAGAGAACTGAGCCTCTGTAGTGTTCATTATTCCTTGTGTGGGATGCATCTGAAGTTATGGCTACCGTTCTTGGGCTCATCTCGGGTGACATAGGTGTTCCCAAAGTCCCTCTGAAGGGCACCTTAGCCCAGCTTATTGAGATCCTTGCTTTCCATGCATGGCATGGCAGTGCCCACTCAGAGCTCTCCAATCATCTGAACATGAAAATATACATGCTTTATGCCGTCTTCTGTTTGGAAACAAGGTCCTCTTTGCATGCTAATTTTTGACAGTGAAATCTTGTATGCCTGGTGATAATGAATACCTCTTTGGGCACAGGTCCTTGACATATTCTGGGCTCTGATGCTACTCAGACTTGACAGGGATACCTTCCTGAGAGAGGAGACAGATGTCAAGAAGAAACACCTCTGGATATTTCTGGACACAGGTTTCTCAAGACTGGCAAAAGGAGCAGGGTACTGTATTCTCTTTCAGGTTCTGAAGGTTCTTCCCCATTCCCCACAAAGCTCTGCCTGGACCCCAGCTCGATCTTACAGTCCTAGCCCACCTCCGAACACCACCTTAGCAACTAATCCACAAGTCAGAGATGACACCATTGGTGTACAGTGGACCTGCACTCACATTCTGTGCTACAGATCAGGCAGCTCTAACAAGTCCTTTGTCAGAGAGGAATCTTATGCTCCTCATGGGAGATTCTGGTTCCTTACCCTAATATACCTGAGGTCTTACTCCCAGGATAAATCTCTTCACTCATCCTCACACCACAGTCTGAAACAAAAGCACAGTGACACAGTTTGGCCTCCTTGTCAAGGCCTCCCAGGATACAAGGGTATGAAGAGGTCCAGCAGTGCTGTGAATGGCAAGGACACATAAAAAAACAAAAAACAAAAAACAAAACCACAAACCAAAACAAAAAAAAAAACCCCAATAACAACAATGAAAAAACAAAAAACAAAAACAAACAAACAAACAAACAAAAAACCCTTGGACCACACTGAGTACCAGGCTGCATTAACTCTGAATGCACTATCTAGAAATTGTCCTTTAGGGGAAGGTCATGATATTACCTTGTCCCTGATAGAGTGGCCTTCCCCTCCTGGAACTCCATTTGCATGTGAAAGGGTAATGACACCATCTCAGCAAGTGCCTGGCACTTAGGCATCCTGTTTGTTAGGTGCAAGAACCTAACACCTCAGGCCTACCATTGTCAAGTCTTAAGAGAGGCATGGAAGCCCCAGGAGGGCTAATAGTTTCAGTCACACTAAGTGTATCTCTTTGATGGCCAAAATAATACAAATTAGCTTGATTGATCCAGCCTTTTTATCTTTCCAGGGTATGGATTGGGGCCCCAGATCATTCTAAAATCCAATATTGTTTCCATTCCTGAGTTTAAACCGAGGGAATAGAATAGGAATTTGCTACAAACATCGCTGTAATGGAAATATCCTTAAATTGTGCCCTAGATAGACTGGGGCTTCTGCTGTCCTCTTGGGTCCCACATAGACCATAAATGTGAACCCACTCTCAAGAACAACCTCCCAACTAGAAACCATTTCCTTTATCTTTGTTTCTATATTACCTGGCAGGGTAAAGGGCTAATTCTGGCAAATTGCTGATTTTTTTCTACCCCTAGTTATAGACAAAACTTTGTAGGACCTTCTCTCTGAAACACTCCCCCACCCCTTGGTGAGTGAAGCATCTTCATCTGACCTGTAGTTCCAGACTGGCTCCCTTTGTACTAGGACTTCTCTTCCCCAGTATGTCCCACCTTCCCACCTGAATTAGTTTATGTAAGCTTGTCATTCCTCTTCCAGGAGGGCTGGTCCCAGACACAGCCAGACAGCACAACCCCTTCTTTCTGGGCTGTAGAAACGTGCGGTTACCATACGAGGTCCATGCCTGGGATCTGGCTCATCCAGGGACTCTTCCTTTCGCTTGCCATCTGAAGACCTTACTATCAAGGTCTTTATGTCCCTCAGACCTCATATTCCCACTCCTGAGGCAGAAAGGAAATCCAGCCACAACAACTACCCTTGGAGGGCATTCTAGGCATTAGAACAAGGGCAGAAGTGCTCTACAAGGTCCATTGTTTGAGAGGATGCTAGGCCCCTCTACAATTCCCTTCTTCTCATGCTAGGTCACCTGGACTGCTGGCAGATCCTGGATACATCCTCTGGTAGCAGTAATTGGCTCCCCTGTGTAACCTTAATTCTTTTTCAAATCCTATTTTTAATGTTGGTTCTTAAATGCTTTAGGCTACCACCCTTGAGTGGTAGTAGAAAGGAAAGTGTACTGGGGCAGTGAGCCTGTTTAGCAATGGGTTTGGAGCATATTCCGGCTGTGTTATCTGGAAATCAGCAGTTCAGTACACAGGTTACCAGGCAGCTGGATCCACTTGCAAATACTTCACGAGCAAGCCAGCAGTGCAGTTTGGTAGAGTAGTGCTAGCAAACATGAATCAGCAGTGGTCCCAGTACCTAGCAGACACAGCCAAGCCTCATCCATGGAACAATGCAACAGGGGGGACCTGGAGGGAGGCCATGAGACATTCTGGGCTGTGCCTCTCTCAGGAAAGCAAGGTTCAGGGAAGACTGGAGGCCCATGACCATTACACAGCTGGGTGTATAAACCAGCCAAGTTCAGTCTCTGTCATTGTCCTTCGAGTCCTATTTATACCGCCATGCATTACTTGTCCTCCTCCTTCTCAGAATATGCATCTGTCTCAGCTGACATCAGTCTGCCCACCAGCCTGAGTCCTTTGAAGCTGCAAGAAATTGCAGGACACCAGAAGTTTATTTTGTGTTTCTCTCTATGGAATCCAGGCAAATGCAGTTCAACTGTGCAATGTAAGGCAGACGAATACATACTTGTTATTAACAATAAATCCTTCATCACGTGACTTTTCATGTGCTTGCTTTAGCAGAACATGCTTTCTCCTGTGTCTGCTTCACCTAAAATTTTTTCAGGATTCTGCCTTAGTCTTTGACCTGTATCCACTTCAAGGGAACTTTCCTTCACGTGTCGGCCCCTGGAAAACTCCATCCAACCGACTTTACAAAGAACCCTTAAGTTTCCACTTCATTGGGGGTACAGTTTCAGCATCTATTGCCCTTCATATCAGCATCCGGGGTGGACCCGTGCCATCCAGGGACTGACTTGTGCAAGCCAGAGCAGGTAAGAGTCTCCTTCCTTCATGGCCACCACAGGGAGATGCTGAGGTTACCTGGGGGCTCCTCTGAGGCCTTGTGAAAGACCCTCAGACAGAGGAGACTCTCGCTCCAGTCCTGAGGACAATCACCACCCCATGAACACACGGGACTCAGTCTTGATGTAAAAACAAGAGGTTTACTTTGGGATACCAATGCACTGGGGCTCGACACGGTCCTCACGCAGGAGGGATGTGAGGAGCCTCGAACAACAGAAATGTACAGCTTAAACAGTCATTTACGATCACACAGTTTCATTAGCTCAGCTATTTCGGTGCCAAGGATAACTAGGCAGATGTTTCTCGTCCTGGAATTCCTGGGATAAGGCCGTAACCACATCAACGTAGCTATTTCAGTACCAAGGACAAGGACGTCTGACTTGATATATGTTTTCTCATCCTGGGGTTCCCAGGACAAGGACCAAGGATATCTGTCTTGACAGGTGTTTCTCTTCTGGAGTTCCTAGGACAAGACTATAGCTATGTCAGCACAGCTATGTCAGTACCAAGGACATCTCACTTCTATAGTGGTCAGTTAGCTTCCCAGAGATGTTTCCTGTCTTGCCAATTGCCCTGCAGTAAATATAAACTATACCATCTGTTCTTATGGTTCGCAGCTTCCTAGAGAGTGGGTAGGAATGTGCTTTCTGTACTTTCTGGTCTATTGTCTAACATCTAGGGGCTAAGCAAGGGCCAGCTTAAAAAAATTCTCATTCTTTCTTTTTTCTTTTTTTTTTTTTTTTCTGGAGCTGGGGACTGAACCCAGGGCCTTGCGCTCGCTAGGCAAGTGTTCTACCGATGAGCTAAATCCCCGACCCCGATTCTCATTCTTAAGAAATGGCTGTACGAATATTAAATGGGAATCTTTCACTTGAAACCATAATCATGTGCCCCTAAGAAGCATACAGATGGTTTTCTTTTGTGTCTGTGTCCAGATTTCCCTTTTCTCATAGGAACATAGTCATATTGGATTAACAACCCATTCTAATGGTCTCATCTTAACTATTAAGTCCCCACTGTCAAATGAGGTTGCTTTCACAGGTGTTATCATTGGGAATTAAGATTTCCATTAAGTTTTGGAAGGAATCTTTCCAAGTTGCCGTATTATCTAAGTTCATACAAAGTGGGTTGCTAATACGGAATTTAAGCCTTCTCTCCAAGATTGTAATATGAGTGACACTGATTCAGTATGTACCATACACTCCATATGTGTATTAATTGAGGCTGTCACAGGCCAGTTTTCACCAGTAGGCTAAACTGAGGCAGGCAGCCTTTGTGGGTCGGTGCCTCGAGTGGGTGACTGGGGTAGATCCAGATGCCTATACCGGCTGCTTTCTATGGCAGCCAGCAGTTAGGGAAGTTTCCCAGAAGACTTTTCTCTAAGGGAACAAAGCTTAATTCACTGGGGCTGGCAGTCCCCATGGTCAGCAGAACAACACTGAACTCTTTTAACTCTTTGGGGCAGGCAACAAAGAGAAGAATAGAAAGAAAATTCACAAGCACACACACACACTCACACACATACATGCACATGCAGACACACACACACACACACACACACACACACACACACACAAGTGGGAGAAGCAAAGAGTCCAAGTCACTTCATACACACAAATATATACATACATACAAAATACATATATGCATATCTACATGCATATAGACCTACTGACAGGTAAAATGATCAGAGAAAAGGATTAGCAAACACAGTCCAGGAATTTCAAGCACGCACGCACACACACAGGCACACACAGACATTAACACAGACATACACACACAATGTGTGGATGGAACAAGCACAGAATCAAATGATATATATATATATGTGTGTGTGTGTGTGTGTGTGTGTGTGTGTGTGTGTGTGTGTGTGTGTGTGTGTGTGTGTGTGTTGATGAGTGGAAGAACAGTGTTCGAACCACCACACTTAATTTTTTTCTCTTATCGCTTATATATTCCAGAATAATCTTTCAAGAAATATAAAGTTACAAATGTGAATACATTTTAGTTTTCTCTAGTAAACAATTATGAAAAAATAATAGTATGTTCCTGATTCTTTTTATAAAAATAATAGTACAGTACAGGTTTTAAAACCAAAATCCAAAAGCTAAACCTAAATTATTCCTTAAAACCCATATTTGTAACTACAACTTGTTAGATTAACAAAGTGTAAGCAAGCAAGGCAGTTTTCTCAGCCAGTTTCACTTACTGGCACATAGCATTTTACATTTACAAAGAAAAGGGTAATTATTTTACTATTTATCTTTAAACCAGTCTTGTAAGACTCTTAAAAGAATCACAAATCTAAACCCTTTCATAAAAAGCAATCATATCTACTTTATATCCCCAGAATGCATATATACTCATCAACAATTCTTATTAAATCATATCAGGAAGCTGAGAGTAAAAATGGGTGTCAGAAATCAGTCACCACAGTCCAGCCTCAGTGAGATTCAGGTCAGCCAGTGCTGGCGTTGTTCTTGTTCCCTGACCATAAAGGGCCCTAGCTTAACTAGTAAGAGTGTGCCTTTCTCAACTTCATGTTGTTCACTAAGATTTCTTACAGCACAGCCAGTAGTAAAAGCATTTCAATGTAGCTTCACTAACAATTTTATTTTCCTAAATGTTTTCTGTCAGTGCCTGCACCAACACGGTACCGAGAATCGGGCGAAAGCCTGCGGGATTAAAGAAACACACACACACACACACACACACACACACACACACACACAGGTTATTCGTGTCAAGCCAGAAGAGGAAGGGCCTCCTGTAACTTTATTCACCAAAATATATACCCCCAAGTACACCAGGTAGAAAATATCTGGGAAGCACAGTGGGAAACCCTGGCTTGAGACTTCGGTAACAAAAGACCGACTAAGTGACCTGAATAAACTAGGGAAAAATCCAGGAAGACCAGCCTAAATCTCAAAGACAAAGACTGAGAAGACAAAAGGCAGGAACAAATTGACCACCACCCAGGTGTGTGGGTACCAGGCCAGACTGCTCCTTTGTTAGGAACAAAAGTCTTCCACTTGCATCTGCAGAGGCTCAGCAGGGGCCAAACTCCTGCACGAGACCCAGAAGGGTCTGACAAGGTGAAACATTGCAGGGGACTAGGAGGCTCTGACAAGTCCCCCTATTTTATTTTTTTATTAAGCAATCCCCCTATAAAATTTCAAGCAGCAGCCTGTCTTAGGTCACTTTGAGATAACAAGCTTCTTTCCTGTCATTGGAATATTCTGCCAGCCTCTGAATTTCCTGCCTTAGGCGAAGCCTGGTCCCAAAGAGTTGCCCGTCATTGTCAGCTAACTGCTTCCCGTGAAGGCTGAACCCAATTTGGGCAGAAGGTTCGTCTCCTATCAAGGAGAACAACACCTGCTTAGTTGCTGCCCAGGACTGGAAGTGCTGTTTGTGCATGTGATAAGGAGCACAAGGGCCCTAGGGCCAAACTTGGAGGGCCATAACACCAAGGGCCACCGTCAAGCAGCTCCTGCACAAAATTTAGAATTCCCAAATTGTTAGCAACTCACTCCAGAAAAGTTCACCCACTGTGCTTGCCTAATAATAGATTGGGGGAGGGTAACTCCAGAGCCACCTGCAGACACAATGGTTTAGTGTAATGGCTGCTACAACAGTGTTAAAATGCCAAAGTCTTTCTCCCAGGACAGTCTAGCATCAGCCATTCTTCTCTGAACAACCGTGCAATGGAACCACAGTTCGAGATCTGCACAACTAGGGTAGAGTTCCCCAGTCCATGCAGCTTCACGCAGATGGCATTCTGTGAAGCCACAGAGAACAAAATGACAACACTAAAGTTACATGCGCAGAGCTACCAGGGAAAGCAATGCAAATTCGGAACGAAGTATAC
>NC_046161.1:34566485-34614358 GCF_011064425.1 Rattus rattus | reverse complement strand
AATATCTCTCAACATCAATGGCCTCAACTCCCCAATAAAAAGACATAGATTAACAAACTGGATACGCAACGAGGACCCTGCATTCTGCTGCCTACAGGAAACACACCTCAGAGACAAAGACAGACACTACCTCAGAGTGAAAGGCTGGAAAACAACTTTCCAAGCAAATGGTCTGAAGAAGCAAGCTGGAGTAGCCATTATAATATCGAATAAAATTGATTTTCAACCAAAACTCATCAAAAAAGATAGGAAGGACACTTCATATTCATTAACGGAGATATCTATCAAGATGAATTATCAATCCAAAGTATCTATGCTCCAAATGCAAGGGCACCTACTTTCATAAAAGAAACCTTACTAAAGCTCTAAGCACACATTGCACTTCACACAATAATAGTAGGAGATTTCAATACCCCGCTCTCATCAATGGACAGATCATGGAAACAGAAATTAAACAGAGATATAGACAGACTAACAGAAGTCATGAACCAAATGGACTTAACAGATATTTATAGAACATTCTATCCTAAAACCACCACCTCATGGTACTTTCTCCAAAATTAACCATATAATCGGTCATAAAATAGGCCTTAACAGATACAGAAAGATAGAAATAATCCCATGCATCCTATCAGACCACCACAGGCTAAAGCCGGTCTTCAATAACAGTAAGGGAAGAACGCCCACATATACATGGAAGTTGAACAATGCTCTACTCAATGATAACCTGGTCAAGGAAGAAATAAAGAAAGAAATTAAAGACTTCTTAGAATTTAATGAAAAGGAAGGTACAACATACCCAATATTATGGGACACAATGAAAGCTGTGCTAAGAGGAAAACTCAAAGCTCTGAGTGCCTGCTGAAAGAAACAGGAGAGAGCATATATCAGCAGCTTGACAGCACACAGGCAGGAAATAATCAAACTCAGAGCTGAAATCAACCAAGTAGAAACACAAAGGCCTACACAAAGAATCAACAGAAGCAAAAGCTGGTTTTTGAGAAAAATCAACAAGATAGATAAACACTTAGCCAGACTAACCAGAGGACACAGAGAGTGCGTCCAAATTAACAAAATCAGAAATGTAAAGTGAGACATAACAACAGAGCCAGAAGAAATTCAAAAAATCATCAGATCCTACTACAAAAGCCTATATTCAACAAAACTTGAAAATCTGGAGGAAATGGACAATTTCCCAGACAGATACCAGGTACCAAAGTTAAATCAAGAACAGATCAACCATTTAAATAATGCCATAACTCCTAAAGAAATAGAAGCAGTCATTAAGTTCTCCCAACCAAAAGAGCTCAGGTCCAGATGGGTTTAGTGCAGAATTCTATCAGACCTTCATAGAAGACCTCATATCAATACTCCAAAACTATTCCACAAAATTGAAACACAGATGGAGCACTACCCGAATTCCTTCTATGAAGCCACAATTACTCTTATACCTAAACCAATAATAAAGACCCAACAAAAGAAAGAGAACTTCGTGACCCTATTTCCTTTTGAATATCGAACCAAAAATACTCAATAAAATTCTTGCAAACCGAATCCAAGAGCACATCAAAACAATCATCCACCATGATCAAGTAGGCTTCATCCCAGGCATGCAGGGATGGTTTAATATACGGAAATCCATCAACGTAATCCACTATATAAACAAACTGAAAGATAAAAACCACATGGTCATTTCAGTAGATGCTGAGAAAGCATTTGACAAAATTCAACACCCCTTCATGATAAAAGTCCTGGAAAGAACAGGAATTCAAGCCCATACCTAAACATAGTAAAAGCCAAATACAGCAAACCAGTAGCTAACATTAAACTAAATGGAGAGAAACTTGAAGCAATCCCATGAAAATCAGGGACTAGACAAGGTTGCCCACTCTCTCCCTACTTATTCAATATAGTTCTTGAAGTTCCAGCCAGAGCAATCAGACAACAAAAGGAGATCAAGGGGATACAGATTGGAAAAGAAGAAGTCAAAATATCACTGTTTGCAGATGATATGATAGTTTATTTAAGCGATCCCAAAAGTTCCACCAGAGAACTACTAAACTGATAAACACGTTCAGCAAAGTGGCTGGGTATAAATTTAACTCAAATAAATCAGTAGCCTTCCTCTACACAAAAGAGAAACAAGCTTGAGAAAGAAATTAGGAAACATTACCCTTCTTAATAGTCCCCAAATAATATAAAATACCGCCAGGACTTAACCCAGCAAGTGAAAGATCTGTATGATAAGAACTTCAAGCCTCTGAAGAAAGAAATTAAAGATCTCTGAAGATGGAAAGATCTCCCATGCTCATGGATTGGCAGGATTATTATAGTAAAAATGCCCATTTTATCAAAAGCAATCTACGGATTCAATGCAATCCCCATCAAAATTCTAATCCAATTCCTCACAGAGTGAGACAGAATAATTTGCAAAATCGTTTGGAATAACAAAAAACACAGGATAACTAAAACTACCTCAACATTAAAAGGAATTCTGGGGGAATCACTATCCCCGAACTCAAGCAGTATTACAGAGCAATAGTGATAAAAAGAAATTGTATGGTATTGGTACAGAGACAGGGAGTAGATCAGTGGAATAGAATTGAAGACCCAGAAATGAACCCACACACCTATGGTCACTTGATTTTTGACAAAGGAGCCAAAACCATCCAATGGAAAAAAGATAGCATTTTCAGCAAATTGTGCTGGTTCAACTGGAGGTCAGCATGTAGAAGGATGCATATTGGACCATTGTTATCACCCTGTACAAAGCTTAAGTCCAAGTGGATCAAGGACCTCCACATCAAACCAGATATACTCAAACTAATAGAAGAAAAACTAGGGCAGCATCTCGAACACATGGGCACTGGAAAAATTTTCCTGAACAAAACACCAATGGCTTATGCTCTAAGATCAAGAATTGACAAATGGGATCTCATAAAACTACAAAGCTTCTGTAAGGCAAAGGACACTGTGGTTAGGACAAAACGGCAGCCAACAGATTGGGAAAACATCTTTACCAATCCTACAACAGATAGAGGCCTTATATAAAAAATATACAAAGAACTCAAGAAGTTAGACCACAGGGAGACAAATAACCCTATTAAAAAATGGGGTTCAGAGCTAAATAAAGAATTCACAGCTGAGGAATGCCGAATGGCTGAGAAACACCTAAAGAAATGTTCAACATCTTTAGTCATAAGGGAAATGCAAATCAAAACAACCCTGAGATTTCACCTCACACCAGTCAGAATGGCTAAGATCAAAAACTCAGGAGACAGTAGATGCTGATGAGGATGTGGAGAAAGAGGAACACTCCTCCATTGTTGGTGGGATTGCAGACTGGTACAACCATTCTGGAAATCAGTCTGGAGGTTCCTCAGAAAATTGGACATTGAACTACCTGAGGACTCAGCTATACCTCTCCTGGGCATATACCCAAAAGATGCCCCAACGTACAACAAAGACACATGCTCCACTATGTTCATAGCAGCCTTATTTATAATAGCCAGAAGCTGGAAAGAACCCAGATGCCCTTCAACGGAGGAATGGATACAGAAAATGTGGTACATCTACACAATGGAATATTACTCAGCTATCAAAAACAATGACTTTATGAAATACGTAGGCAAATGGATGGAACTGGAAAATATCATCCTGAGTGAGGTAACCCAATCACAGATAAACACACATGGTATGCACTCATTGATATGTGGACATTATCCCAAATGCTTGAATTACCCTAGATGCCTAGAACATATGAAACTCAAAAAGGATGACCAAAATGCTGATGCTTCACTCCTTCTTTAAAAGGGGAACAAGAATACCCTTGGCAGGGAATAGGGAGGCAAAGTTTAGATCAGAGGCTGAAGGAACACCCAATCAGAGCCTGCCCCACATATGGCCCATACATATACAGCCACCAAACTAGATAAGATTGATGAAGCAAAGAAGTACAAGCTGACAGGAACTGGATGAAGATCTCTCCTGAGAGACACACCCAGAATACAGCAAATACATAGGAAAATGCCAGCAGCAATCCACTGAACTGAGAATGGGACCCCCGTTGAAGGAATCAGAGAAAGGACTGGAAGAGCTTGAAGGGGCTTGAGACCCCATATGAACAAGAATGCCAACCAACCAGAGCTTCCAGGGACTAAGCCACTACTCAAAGACTATACATGGACTGACCCTGGGCTCCAACTGCATAAGTAGCAATGAATAGCCTAGTAAGGGCACCAGTGGAAGAGGAAGCCCTTGGTCCTGCCAAGACTGGACCCCCAGTGAACGTGATTGTTGGGGGGAGGGCGGTAATGGGGGAGGATGGGGAGGGGAAGCCCATATAGAAGGGGAGGTGGAGGGGGTAGTGGGATGTTGGCCTGAAGACCAGGAAAGGGAATAACATTTGAAATGTAAATAAGAAATACCAATTTAATAAAAGATGGAAAAAAGAATATACAATTCTAAAGAAAAAAACTCTATGAGTTATAACAAAGTTAGCTTTACAGAAAAAAAAAGCTAAAATATAAAATGATGTAGAATAATGAACATAAGTTAAAATAAAAAAAGAATACTATTGTAAAAAACAAAAACAAAAGAATTAGCTCTTCAGTTCTCAAGTTCTGGAAGTTTACCCACAATGCAGTGTTTGATTATGCATTTCTGTTTGTTCCTAGCACCTCCTTCAGCATCTGACACAATGCAAGTTTAGAAGCCATAGTCTGGATGAAGGAGACTGAAGGACTAAAGGTTATAGGTTAACCCTGCTTAAATGATGCTTAGAGAAAATAATTTGGGCCAGAAGATCATGACAGAAACACAAAGCAGGGAAGGAAAGTAAAGAGGAAACTAAGAAATTAGAACAAGATGGGAATGAGAACAAAATCAGGTTTTTATGTGAATCTAGTCAGTGACTTCTGGTAGGCCTGTCCATCCTGTTTTCTGTAGAGAGCAGAGGAAGCCCTGAGTGATTGGTAGCTTTTTTTTTTTTTTTTTTTTTTTTCCTCCGGAGCTGGGGACCGAACCCAGGGCCTGGCGCTCACTAGGCAAGCGCTCTACCGCTGAGCTAAATCCCCAACCCCGTGCCCTGAGTGATTGGCATGGGCACAATTGTGTCAATATCTCCAATGCCTTAGCCTCATGAGAGTGACAAAGCCTTCCCTGGTTTGAGGTCCAGAGGGGTGGTAAAGCTTTTCTAAGTGTTTGGGAGCAAACTGTTCATTGGTGTGTACAGAAACTAGTAACTACAGCTTCTCTTTCTGGCTATTTACAGACTTTGATTGCTTACCTATAGATACCTCCCACTGGGACTAGCTAACTCCTCCCCCTGTGATGTGCCTAATAAATGTCTGGGGCTCAGATGAAGACAGTAGTGCCAGTCCATCAAAGTGTGCGCACTACACCTGACCCATGGTTTTCTGTACATATGTCTGTGTGTCTGTTCTTTTTGTCATTCCCTTGCCACCCCCAGTCAAGATTTCATGACCCAAGAAGTGCTGGCTGCAGCAGTCTTCCCTGTATGTTTACCTGTCTTCATTTAACCTTGGCTGACAGAAATAATTCTCTATAGGAGAAGTTCCCTGGATCCTCCCCATCTACTTGAGAATGCTTTCTAAAACCCTAGACAGCTGGGAAGCTTTAGAGGGGGAACACAGAGAGACCATGTTGGCTGTAAAGGTCCAGGTAGTTTTATTAGTCTGCTTCCCAATAGAAAACAGCCTCTTATCATTCAGTAGGTAGGAAATTTGTTACATGATAGTGTTCAACCTTCTTTTGGGGTTGTCCTGGGTGCACGAATGCCCTGTGGCTCTCCGCAACTCTCTTGTCATCTCTAAGAAACATCTAGTCACAGTCCTCAAAAATGCTTCCATGAGTTGGTTGCTACTTATATTCTCTGGGAAAAGACTCAGGAAAGGTTGCAGATCCCAAGAGAACCATAGGTACTTTTTCATCTCTTTCACTGGCCTCCCAGCTTCTCCTCTAGATCATCAACTTCCCAAACAGAGCTCTGTAGTCTATCAAACTCCTGTCCAGGAGATCTCAGGACAAGAGACCTCACAGGTTTATGAAAATCACACTAAGGAAAACACAAGTTACATAGTTTTGAGACAGTCTCTTTATGCAACTATGTGTGTGTTGGAACATGATATGTAGACCAGACTGACCTAGAACTCACAGAGATCCACCTGGCTCTGCCTCCAGAGTGCTGGGGTTAAAGGCATGTGCCCAGCTTGTTTTTTGTAAGTAGACAAAGTCCTGGTGTCTGAATCAATTCTCTAGTTGGTAGCACTTAGGGTTAGACTTTAGGAAACTTAAAGTAGGTCAGTTTGGGGCACTGGCACCTCTGTGTCACCTGTCTGAAGAATTTGTCAATCTTTCCCCTGAGTCCAGGTTGACTATCTTTAATAGGTCCAAGAGTACTTGCCTGCTATTACTGTCACACTGAATTTAGCGGTAAAACTGGTGTTTAATCATAGTCTTATAATGCCATACCCTTTCCACTTTATTAATGAAGCCCAGGGAGGAAGTCCCAGTAGCATGATGATTTGGAGCACAAATAACCACTTCCTTCTCCTGATCTAGGTCTCATAATTGACGTGTCATAATGTACTATAATTCTCTCCTCTGGGTCTCTGCTCTTCTGAAGTCTGTCATGGAGGCCAATGTGAATACTGAATACAAGTAGAGCTCAGGGCTGGATATCTAGCACATTTGAGGCAGTCAAGGTAATTTCCTCTCTTGAAGACTGAATACTCAACTTTGATATACCAATTATTTTGGTATATTTGGTATTTTTTTCATGGCAACTTGGCTTGTCAAAGAACATAATAGTTGGTATATTTTGTCATGGTATTTAGAATAAGAATTCCTCAGTTCCTAGAGGGAACCGCTAAAATTGCAATTGTGGGCCCATAGAAAGTGTCTCAGTTATAGGTATACTAAAGAACTTACCAAAAGTAGCATTTGGACTCTGAGCAACTTGTCTGGCCATTCTCCATAGAGCTTTTAAGAGAACCATATTACATGCTATTTAAGTTGGAGTTGACAAGCTAGCTGTCTTCTTGATGTCTGCTTGAGGAGAAACCTCCAAGAATTAAAATGGTACTGGTTACTCTGTCCAGTGGCAGTTAACCTTTGCTAGTAGTTTGGCCTCTAGTTTGCTAGAACGTTAAGCTGCATTGTTGTTCTTCAGCCTTCACTAGCTAGGTCTCACAGTGAGACTATGTAAGCTTCTCTGTGCTTTAGCTCTTCTGTACTTTCCTATCCATTGGAAGAGTCCTCGGGGCTAGACATTGGGCATCATATGGAGGATGGTCACAGAAGAGAGATCAACATTTCTGAGAGAGGGTCATGGTGTTTCAGCAGCTGAATGCTTCATCCAAGTTACTCATCCATAAACCAGCTCCTATAATAATATCCATTTCTCAGTGGGTGTGAGGGAGCATAATTACCACTTGTGAAATGTTTTCAAATTTCCAAAAGAAAGATGATACAGCACAGCAAAGGATGATTCTCCCAATTGTGATCTTCTTAAGCTCCCCCTGGGGCTAACTAACATAAAATTGCCATTCATGAAACTGCTATTGTAACAAACTATGACTATTACCCATAATGATTCCAGACTAATGTTTAAGGTAGTACTGTGTTCATGAAAACAACAACTCTTAAACTGGCTGGAATTGAGTATGGTAAACTAAGTCCTCTGCCACGAGGTTGTACCACTCTGAGATTTGTAAAGCAAATAGAATCCTTAGAGGATTTTAAGGATTTACAGATTTGGCACTTAAAAGAACTAGCAACAACACTCTTTGCGCATGTAACATACAGTAAGTTATGCCTAACCTAACCATTTCTAACCTGGTAGAAAAGTAGTTTTGTTTTTTTTTTTTTATTTCTATTTTACAGAGGAGAAAATCTGAGCCTTGAGGATGTTAACTTGCCCAATAAGACAAACCTGGAAATTCTAAATAGTATGACCTGGAATGGAGGAAGCCAGATCTGAAGTGACTATCAAGTCTAGGCAGAAGTCAAGGAGACTCTGAAGTAGATTAGGATGCCTAACCATCCACACCCCCAGTTTGGGCATTCTGATGAATAGACCTGCTGCTAAGGACAGTGGGAATCCAAGATGAGAAGATGGCTGAGAGAGTAGATGACTGGTGCAGGGTAATATGAGGCTTGAATGGTCAGCAAATCTGGTAGCTTGGGGCATGGGAAGGAAGTTAATATGCAAACTGGATTTACTGGCAACTCTGGTAGGTGTAGCCAAAGGTTCAGTCAATTTGGGGAAAAACCTGGTATGGGTCTGGGTGACGGATGGCGAAGGTGGCAGGTGTCTGTGATCTCACCGTGGTACTCCAGTTTGGCATTCTCTTTCCTAATGGACTTCCACCCAGTCAGCGTTCCCCTCCCCCGAGGTTCCCCTTCCTCTTACAGTAGATGTTCTGTTCCACAGGCCGGCAGGCTGGTACCTGGGAGCAAAAAGAGTCACTACCAGACAGTAACCTCCTCAGAAACCTCCGGCTTCTGGCGAGCTCGGGAGGGGGCGGAGTGGGGGAGAGACGACTCAGGGCGCATGCGCATCCCAGCTACGGAAACCGGAAGGAGTGTCGGAGACAGTTGGTTGCTCTGGCTTCTCCTGTGGCGGCGTTGGCGATAAGGCTGCTTTTTAGCAGCATGAACCCCGCTGTGAGGCGCAGGCTTCAGTGCGCCGGGGCGGGGAAGGAGGACGCCTGGGCAAGTTCTCCGCCATGAACCTGGGGCCTCTTTCAGGACTTCAACCCGAGGTGAGGCGGTTGTGCTGGCGGGCCAGGCGAGGGCTTGGGTAGCGGCTGGGAGAGGCGCGGCGGCCCCGGCACTGCAGTTTGAGCACCCAGGCACCAGCCTGAGGCTCCTTATGGCTGCCAGCTGTTCTTGGGAAAGCTGTGTCGGCCTCAGAGTCTGTCCATCCTCTTCTTCCTCCCGCAACTGGTACCAACACGCCATGGCCCAAGTTGCCCAGCTTGGAGACGTGTCCTCCTGGAGGGAAGCCCAGTGCTTTCCACTCGTCCTTTTTCATTGGGATCCAACTTCTCTGTCTGGATATCTTTCTTTGTTTTTCTTTTCCTCACCGTTCTGCCTGCCCCCCCATTTTCTGTGCCAGTGCCATCTCACTTGACCCTGACACCCCCAGCCACCTTCCCACATGTTTCCTCTAGTTTCAGCTCTTGGGGTTGGTTTTCCGTAGGTTTATGCCTGCCTGCCGTTCTTTGCTTGTTTGTCAAACTGATGTCTGAGATACTAAAATTTTATAGTTGTTGCCAAGGTATGGTAAATCTTACATAATGCCTTTGGGGGTGAACCCTATCATTTCCAACGCATTTTCTTAGCCCTCTCTGTAATGTTTATTCACAGGAAGTAGATATTACCCTGCTTATTTTCCAGACTTGAAATACCTAGTGGGCAGTGTGGAGAAAACACTGGCTAAAGTATACAAATCTCTGTCCTTCACTTGCCAAACTGTTGTAAAACTGTTCCTTCTGCGGGCTGTGAGCTCCCAAAGGAGAAACCACTTCCTGATTGTTCCCTTCCACATCACCTCCCACCCATCTGTCATATAGTAGACACTTATGAAACGTCTTTGGAATTAAACTGAGTCAAAACCTAAATTGGAGACCAGGCCATGGGCAACCAAGTGATTCTTTACTCTTCTTTAATAAACTGCGAGATGAGTTCATTTCACTGATCTTTCTAAGTCCATTACTATTTAAAGGGAGTTAATCTGCTCATTTATTCTAAGTGGGAAGACATGCCCTCGAGTAAGCTAGCCTTGCTCTGTATGCTAGGTACTGCGCTAGGCACTTACGGTGCTTGACAGTCCCAGCCTGGAAGTAATGGGAATATAAATAGATGATTTGCTGTATTGTGCATTCCTGAGAATGCCACTTTCTTGGCTCTTTGTTGGAGATGAAAGGAACTGGAGAGAGATGGAGGGGATATTTGAAGTGCAGTCTCCTTGAGAATGGAAACATTTTAAAATTTAAAGCCACGATACTGGCCTGGGTGCTTTTATTGTCTTTGTGTTTATATTCTGGCCTTGATTTGTGGTCATCATTGATGGCCTTGAAGCTTCTCTGCAGAGAGGAGTTAATTTAGAGTAAATATCAGAGAACTCACTGTAGTTTTTCTTCTACTATTCCTAGGATTAGGATTTGTCTGTAGGACAACTGTGTTGGTACTGAAGCTGGACACATCTTGTGTATTTTCATTGTTTGAAGATAGTGATAAGAAACAAAGGCTGAATTGTTTTGTGTCCTTGGGCAAGACACTTATCTGTTTCATCTGTAGAATGAGTATAATTGCTCACAAGGCTATTGAACCTGAATTAATGGCAGATTGCACAATGTGTTACAAATAGAAATTTCCAGGACTTGTTTATTATGGGTCAGATAGTCCAGAAGCTGCAAGGTGGTCTCCCAGGTTAGCTAAGAGTTGTGAAAGCAAAATAGTGGTTCATGGATAATAAATGCCCTTAGCCAGTTTTTCCTTTACATTTTTTTCTTCCAAATACTAAAGTCTAAAAATTATACTGAAGTACTTCAAAGAGATTTATAATGGCCATTAACACATTTATTTTTGCTTGAATTCTAAGAAATAAAATGCCTCTTTCCCTGAAAAAAAATTAAAGGTCTCTTGTATCCCACCATTGTCCTGGTTCAAAGTCATTAGTGGGAAGGAACAGTGTACCTTATAGATGTTTCAGGAATACAATGGCCAGGTGATATTAACAAGTAGATCTTTCTTAGCTGGTGGTGGTTCATGTACTATGGCTGATCTAGTTTTTAACATTGTATCTTAATCTTGCCCCATGCTGATGAAAGCTTTTCGGACATCTGAAGAGCAAAGTGGAGGGGGGCTACTGCTGTCTTATTCTCTGTCTCTAATTCCAAACCAGTTCTATCTAGCCTGACCCTCTTAATTCATGACTTCATCATGCACTGATCATTTAATAGGACAGTTCCTTCTCTCCTTGACTCAGTTCCCATTTATCACTGAAATCTCTGTTCTTTTGATAGTTGCTGAAGGAAGTTGTCCTGGCTTCCTCATCCTGGTCCACTACACCCTGCTTGTACAATGTCTGTAGAATATCATAGCTTTCCTTTAGAGGCCTTATCTGTGGCCTTCCATTTGTCTCTGTTTATTTAATTAATCTTTCTGTCTCCTACTGAAATTCAAGCCATGTGAGGCCAAACCCTTGGCTTTTATTGTTGTAATTTATATCCATTAGATAATAGCTGGCTCAGTAAGTATTAGCAAGATGAATGATAACTCACCAGAGCCTGTAAGAACAGTCTAGAGCTCCTTTTTTTTCCCAATGACTGCTTTCTTGCTGGTGTATGAACTATTTTTTTCCCCTCTCTCTTATTGTGTCCCTTCAGAGTGTAACTGTTCCATTGACAAGATGGGAAAGATGGGACTATGTTTTTTTAACTTTGGAGATTATGTATCACTGTTGTTGTTTGGTGATTCCCAGAGCATGGACTGTCACTGAGAGTTCACTGCAGTTTGTCAGGTTTCTAGAAATAGTAGTGACACAGAGTGATTGAAAAGTGTTTAGCACCCAGCCATGAAGGGCTGATAGCTGACCCTATGTCTATTTACGTCAGCCATAGAACTAATTGACCATGAACTTTTCAGAATTGCCTTTTAATTACAAAGTTAAACTTGTTGAAACATACTGTGTCTACCAAGAATTCTTCTTGACTGCCTGAGGCCTCTAACAGCTTTATTGACTAAACAGAAGATTAAAAGTATGCAGAATTGGAAAACTGATTCTAGAATGTCCTTAGGAGGTAGAGATCTGGAAGTACATGGCTTTAATAGGCAACTGGACTGCATCACAAAGGCTTTGGAGTTGTCTACAGTTTTAGTAAAGTTGTTATTTTTACAGAATGCCCTTCAGCCCCGATAGCCACACTGCATGGAAGGCTGTAAGAACTCTGTTTAGGGCTACTGACTCATTTTGTAGTGTACTCCTGATTTTGGTACATCCCTTGGATATTCTAGACTGGAACAATGAGTAAGAGATACCTTATTGGGATTGTTTATGTGGATATGTAATACTAATGAAGTAAATTCTATTTGCAAAGTTCTTGTATGCTCCATCATCCAAAGCCATTCTTTAGTCTTTGTAAGTTGTCTTTTATTTTAATTTTTGGGAAAAAGTGGGTGTGATCACTGGTAACTAAAGGCCTCTGCAGGCACCAGGTACACACATGGTATATAGACATACTCACAGGCAAAATACCCATTAATGTGAAAATAAAGTAAAAATTCCTGAAAATAACTATTTTAAAAGAAGGATCAGTGTGTACTGCAAAAAATGTGTGCATCGTTTTAAATATAAATGATGTTGAGCTTAGGGTATATTGTTCAGTGGTATGGCACTCGTACAGGGCATTAGGTTTGATTCTTCAGCAGAGTAAAAATTACATAGTGTTAATTACTCCACAGATTGTATTTTTAAAAGCAGGCCACTGATCTGTCAGTATGAGTGTACTGTTAGTATTGATAATGAATTATTGTGTGATTGATTGCACATCTGTTGTTGGGGCATATAGTGCTGTTGATGGAATATTTTCTTGACTTTTACTCATTAGTTGTTGTTAATAATAGCTATGGCTTATTTGCATCTACTATATGTCAACACAGATTTGGCAGTTTATTTTTCAGTATCCTTACGCTTTACAATAGCCCTATAAATCAGATTGCAGCCACATTTTATTTTATTTTCTAATTTTAATACATTTTAATGTATTGATTGTGGGGCGTGGGTGAGTGAGTGTACATATGACACAGTGTGCTTATGGAGGTCAGAGAACAGCTTACAGAAGTCAGTTCTCTTCTTCCTGCAGGTGGGTCCTATGGATTAAACTCAAGTTATCCATCAGGCCAGTGGCAAGCACCTATACCTACTGACCTAGCTCTCTGGCCCCAAACAGTTTCATTTTAGCGAGTCTTGGACTTCTCTAAAGTCATACAGGCAGTTATGAACCAATTCATGATTCTAATCCAGGTCAGGTTCCTTGCAAAGTGTTTTGCTTGATCCTCCATGCCTGTTCCTCCTGT
Source organism: Rattus rattus (assembly GCF_011064425.1). Lineage (NCBI taxonomy): Eukaryota > Metazoa > Chordata > Mammalia > Rodentia > Muridae > Rattus > Rattus rattus. The sequence goes on along the minus strand of NC_046161.1, from coordinate 34,601,251 downwards.
GACAGAGTAAGTCCAATATACAGACGAGCCATTCTAGCTAGTATTTGGTCAGATTGACATCAGATAGTCATTTGGGAAGAGGAAATCTCAACTGAGAAAATTACCCCTGCCAGATTGGCCATGGGCAAACCAATGGGACGTTTTCTTGATAAACAATTCATGTAAGAGTGCTCAGCCCACAATGTGCCACTTCCTGGCTATGATTTTCTGATTGCTTAGTGATGGTTCATAAATGTACAAGGTGAATAAAATTTCAGATAAAAGTACTGAATTCTAGGTGTAGGTGCTGTATAACGGATAATATAGTGAGCTATGATCCAGTAGTGAGAAAAATGATTACCTGATTACCAAGTGAGATTTTTACAACGCCTTTCTTTAATAACCCTAAAGAAAATTTCCACTAACCTTTACCTTAATGAATCACTGTATAAGAAATCAGATTAAATATATGCTATAAGGATGGTTGAGTGTCCATCTACTTTACTGGCCCAGTATTATTTAAGAATGATTTTTTTCTCTGTATTTTTTGTTTTTGTATATATTTACTAGCCAGGTGCTCTTAAACATTTTTATCTTAATAAAACAAGTTAAAATTTCCACTAAAACATTTTCTGTATGGTAATAAAGTTTTATTTAGCCTAAGAGATACAGTCCTTTTAATAATTGTGAAAATATCCATAGTTTGTCTGGGAGCCAGTCTGTCAACTCATAAACAGAAGTTTGTCGCCTAAAGTATGGTGTCTGTGTGGGGCTAGCTTACTTGCATTCATATAGACCTGTATCTATACTCAAGGCAATAGATTTTACTGGAAACACCCAATGGCTCTAAAGAGAGGCCAGCCATATTCATTTAATTTAGAACTTTTATAGAATTTATGTATAGTTTTAAATCATAAATTAGAACAATATTTAGAACTTTTATAGTTCGAGTCTTCTCTTTGGTGACTATTCATGAGCCTGAGCAGTAAGCTTCTTTTATATTTCAGAAAGGACAGTATGGGGATGGCCCATAGCACACTGCCCAGTGCTAATGCGCTTAGGCTACAAAGTCAGATGTGGCAGATATTATTCCATTTTAAAGACAGGCTTATGGTTTGAATGTAGAGTCAAAATTTTGTATTTTGGAAACATAATCCTCAAATTAGTATTTTAAGAAAATTACTATTTTAATTTTGTATGAGTATCTTGCCTGTGTGTATGTCTACGTACCACATTCATGCAATACACGCAGATGAGAAAAGAGGGCATAGGATGCCCTGGAACTGGAGTCATAGAAGGCTCTCAGTTGCCATGTGAGTGCTAGGACCTGAACCTGAGGCCTCTGCAAGAACAAATTGTACTTTTCACTACTGAGCCATCTTTCTAGCCCTTTAAATTAAAATCCTAATGGTATTAGAGGTAACTTGAGAGAGTATTAGGATACCACATACTTGTATTTCAAAATGTCAGCTTCAGAAGCAGGAAAAACACAATAATTTCATATATCTTGACATCTGGGTACAAAATTAATTTAATGCTCCATGAGATGAATTGGGAAGAATAGTAAGTCTGCAGTAGATTGTTACAGCAGTGGTCAAGTGAGGGGAACAGCACTGCTGTGCCCGATTTTCAAGTGATTGGAATAATTAGAACAACAACTAACAGATGAGACTGATTATTTGTATTAAGGTCTTTGTTTTTGCAGTTGCCTCTGGAACCAGTTCCGTGGTCACCATTTCTCCCTACTCTCTGTCAGATCTCATACTTTCTTTTCCTAGTTCCCATCTCACTTTGTCCAGACTACCATTTATACAAATATTATACCATATTGTAACTGTGGCTTTCTGTGTAGTCTTCTATCAGAAAACCCTTGGAAGCAGGAGACTTAATTACTCACTTTTGTTTTCCCAACCCCAATACAGTATGTGTTCTTTATGGAACTTTTAAATAAATTGTCATGGAATTAGTGACTTTAAAATGTATTTTTACCTTATTTTATGTGTATGAGTGTTTTGCCAGCATGTATGTCTGTGCATCTGGTCTGTACAGGGCTCCTAAAGTCCAGAAGAAGAGGTTGTACCCTCTGGAACTGAAGCTATAGTCAATCATTAACTGCCTTTTAAGTACTAAAAACTGAACCCATGTCCTCTAGAAAAGCAGCTGGTGATCTTAACTGTTGACTCATCTCTCCAGGCCTGAATTAATGACTTTTTATGAACTGTTATTTCTCTCGTTTCATTATCAGATATGTGTTAAAAATGAACTTTTTCCCCATTTTGCTTTCCTTTCAGTAAATTCCTCATCTATGCTTGTTTGCTGCTGTTCTCTGTGCTACTAGCCCTTCGTTTGGATGGCATCATTCAGTGGAGCTACTGGGCTGTCTTTGCTCCAATATGGTTATGGAAGTTAATGGTCATTGTTGGCGCATCAGTTGGAACTGGAGTTTGGGCAAGAAATCCTCAATATCGGTAATACTGCTTTAAAAAACTCACTGGTCTATATTTTGAGAAAACTAAATCTTGATGGTCAATTTCTTTCTATTTGAAGTCCAACAAATGTTTCTCATCAGGATTTTGAAAACACAGACACTTCTTACATATTTTCTTACAGAGCAGTGTTAGTTTGGATGGTTTAGTGCCTAGAAAGCCTACAAGGGTAACACCAGACACTCCAAATATAGAAATGTTTTGCCAAGCAGACTAAAAAGCACAGAAACACTGTATCTACTTCTCTGGCCATGTCTACCAGAGATCTGACTTCTGTAGTTTACTTTTAGAACTAGGCCTCCTTTTCTCCTACTACTCCTCTAATCCTGTTAGTTATGTCAGGGAGTGAGCTTGGTCCAAAGGCTATGAGTCCCTCAGATAGGAACTGGGGAGTGAGGTAAACTGAGAACCAGATGTTACAAAAGAAGGTAAAGCTTTGGGGGTCATGGAAGTGGTGGCAGCCTGGTGTGGCTGGATTGTGTGGGAGTTGCTGCCTTTCCTTTCTCTAAGAGAAGGGAGGAGAGGAAGGAGGTGAAGACAGGAAGGTCCATTAGAAATCTCCAGCAGGAAGATGAGTGCAGATGGAGCCACTTGTCTTTAAAAATTTTTGATTATCACCTTTTAAAAGAAGCTATAGTTTAGATTGTGTAAAATGCATAGCCCATAGGTATGTAGGACTTTCAAAGGGCTATAACACAACAAATCTTAGCAAATGAAGGACTTTAATGTGTGACTATTTCTTTCCTTTTTTCCCCTGACACGATAATATTCCAGATGGTGGTGGCATATGCCTTTAATCCTAACATTCTGGAGGCAGAAGCAGATAAATCTCTGAGTTCAAGGCCAGCCTGGACTATAGAGCAAGTTCCAAGATGGCCAGGGCTATATACAGAGAAACCCTGTCTGCCTCTAAAACAGATGGGGGGGGATATGATATTTCAAGATTTACTTTTTATTCATGTGAATGTATAGCTTATGTATGAGGATACCCATAGAGGCCAGAAAAAGGTGATGAATCCTGGGGCTGAGTTGTAGGTGGTTGTAAGCCACCCAAATGTGGGTGTTGAACACTAAACTCAAGTATTCTGAAAGAATAGCAAGCAGTTTTAACCACCATACCATCTCTCCAGCCCTAATCTGTGATTGTATATCTCTTTCTTCTCCCTCCTCCCTCCTCCTCCCCTCCCCCTCCCCTCCTCCTCCTCCTCCTCCTTTTTTTTTGGTTTATCAAGACAAAGGTTTCTCTGTGTAACAGGCCTGGCTTTCCTAGACCTAACTTTCTAGACCAGGTTGGCCTCAAATGCACAAAGATCCACCTGCTTCTACTTCCCAACCATGCCTAGGTTGTATATCTCTTATTTTATGACAAAAAGGTCAGATATCTAATTCTTGTTTCTCAAAAACAATTCACTAAGTAATACTTAAAAGTTATATGTATTTTGCCCTGTTTTGATATTTTTCTAGTAAAGACAAACAATTGTGTTTGTGGCTGGCTGGATGTATGGTATGCACAGGCACAGTTGGTCCCTTGTGACCATTATTCAGCAGTATGCTAGTGAGATCTACAGGAGTTACCTGTGACCTCTTTTCTCTTTGTTCTAGTCTCTAGAATATTTGTCACGCATATGGCAAGTGTGTTGCAAATCTACCTGTATTTTGAATGAACATTATAGGCCTTTCAAATGCATTAATAAACATTTTCAATTTTAGTTTATGAATAGTTTATATTTATAAAGCTAATTTTTGAGCAAAACTTTTAACTTTCTTTTTAATTTACAGGTTTAATACATTATCATACTAAAATAAAGATTAATAAATGTTATTAGTTTTTATTTGCATTTCAAAGTAGCACCTAAGGAAATTGCCATATCTTATTGAATGTAACCTATATTTGCAGATGAAGCTCATGTTATATTTATAGATTTGCATGAAATATGATTTTTCTAGTTTTAAATTCAGCAAAAAATAAGGATCATGAGGTGTAACAGAAGTAATTCATAGAATAATCTTGGAAGTAACTCTGATAGTTGAATTTAAAGTTAGGAACTAAGTGTTCCTGGATATTCACAAGATTGCCTATTAAAGATGGATTTAATTTAGCTTTCTACTTCATCTTTTGTTTTTCATATTTACAGTTGAAATTCAGAATGGGAATTAACTTAGTATTTGCTATGCACTGTTATGGACACTTGTGCTGAGAATTCTGAATGTGTTTTTTCTTTTTCTTCTTCCATCCCCTTTTAGAGCAGAAGGAGAAACATGTGTGGAGTTTAAAGCCATGTTAATTGCTGTGGGCATCCATTTGCTCCTGCTGATGTTTGAAGTTCTGGTCTGTGACAGGATTGAGAGAGGAAGCCATTTCTGGCTTCTGGTCTTCATGCCATTGTTCTTTGTTTCCCCAGTGTCTGTTGCAGCATGTGTCTGGGGCTTTCGGCATGACAGGTCACTAGAGGTGAGATTATTGTATTTAAACATGTTTTAAAACGTTTATTGTAATGTCAGTCTCTTATTCTTTATGAGGAACAGACTAATCCTTAACACTAGATTATGGTTTACAAGAGAACAAAGACCTTCAGCTTTCTCCTAGTGTCCTGCCTTATAAACTACCCATGTTTGTCAGTTTTGTGAAGCAACCAATGGGATAGATAGAGATATAGCTACACAGAGAGAGAGACTTTAAGGAATGGGTCCACATGGTCGTGAAGCTGGCAAACTGTACCTATAGAACATACAGGCAAGCTGGGGACTCAGCAAGAGTTGACACTCTAGGTTGACTGAATTTCTTCCTTTGCAGGAAGCCTTAGTCTTTGCATTTAGAGCCTCCAACTGTTTGGATGAGGGCTATTTACCCTACAGTATTGAGAATAGTCTCCTTTAAAAACTTGATGCTGTAACAATAACACATACTCTAGTATGTAATTAGGCATCTTGGTAAAATATTTCACCTGAACTGATATGTAAAATTCAATTGTCTCACTACCTCATCCCCTATGCTGTCACTCCTTACCTTGCATATGCGAGCCCTTTGGCCCAAGAAGAGGATATATAGAATTAAATTAAAATGCTAAGACTAGTAATGATAATAAAGAAACATGTATGGATAATATTCCTAGTACCCTTAATCTGTGCCAAACATTTAGATGATCACTTTACAAATAGCAGGAACTTAGTAAATATTTACAAAAACCTGTGAGAGAGTAGCAGTTGTTTTCCCAGGAAACATAATTTATTCATGGCCATGCATTAAGGAGAAAGGCCAGAATTCCATTTCAGTCAGGCCAAATCCAAATCCAGAGCAATTAACTAGAAAGGAATTGAGGACACAAAGCAATATACTAATAGATTTAGAGGAGAATGGGAAGCAGTAGACCCTTTTCCCTAACACATTTCTTATCTGAGATTTCATTTTACATGGTTTTAGTTACTTATAGTCCACTGTGGTCAACCTGTGCAGATAAAAAATTAGAAGCTGAACTTAGGTGTAGGTTTCAAAGAAAAGTTCCCAGAGAAAGAGGAACACTAGGAAACAGAACCTCCAGTATCAAGAATGGCTTAGTCTTACTATTGTAAAAGTGGTGAAAAGCCATGGAGTGAGTGTGGCTTGTATCAACAGGTACACTGTGCAGGGAGAGTACCTTTCCTAGCCCACTTTTACATTCTTTGAAGTTCCTAAACACCTTCAGTAAGTCAAACCACTTTTTTTTTTAGTACTACTCCCTACTGGCTGCTTACTAGGGACTGCTGAAAAAAGTCACCAGATTGATGGACAGAACCACCTTCAGCCAGACATTTGATTAACATGGCCAGAGAATGCTTGACAAAAAGAATAAATATTGGTTTGTGGTTATATATGGAGAAAATTGTGTTCTTTTTACTGGTAAAGAACAAGTATACATACTATATATTATATACAATATATATATATATATATATATATATATATATATATATATAGCATTAAAATTTTATGAGAGGTACAAGTAGGAAACAAGTGTGTAATGGTGGTCCTCACAGTGTGGGAGTCAGTGTGAAAGCAGTGAATCTAGGTAGTGCAGGCCAGTACCATCTGTAGGTATACATGGTCCCTAATTTCCCCAGGGATATTTGAGCCTTTGCCCTTCTTAAAAACCTTTGTGTTCTCCATCTTATTTCTTTGCAGACCTGTCTCTGCTATTTGTTCTGGAATTTGTCCATAGTTATTCCAGAAACTCGGATCTCAGTCTCTTGGTCTTTCTCTTTGACTTTCCCTGTCTCTGTCTCTCTGTTTCTCTTTGTCTCTCTTATTCTCTTTCATTTGAAAGAGAAAAGAGAGTTGCCATGTTTTTTTCTTTCTATGCACAGAGCAGTTCATTCAAATGTCCTACTGTACTTGTTTCCAGTACCTGATTCACTGCCTTATAATCTGTACTTACTCAGCTATACTCCATACCATCTAAGACTTAGCAAAATGTCTGGGGCCCAGTACAGTAGGTTCATTTAAGTAATTTATCTTTTCAGACCACTGACCACTGTGTGTTAGGTTTTGCATCTAGTGAGCAAAATACCACAAAGAAACAGCTTTTTAAAAATAGATTTAAAATGTTTTGGATGAATTAATCTTACAGAAGAACTTCCAAGGTAGTCTGCCATTCAGTCTGCAGAATGGATATTAGTGGCAGCTTTCTGTCAGATTTATAGTGAGAATTGTGTGCAAAAAACAGAACAGAAAAGGTTGGGAAAGCCTGTCATTGGGTTACTATCTTAGTTGGGGGTTTCATTGCTGTGAAAAAAGACACCATGACCAAGGCAACTCTTACACAGGAAAACATTTAACTGGAGCTGGCTTACAGCTTCCAAGATTTAGTCCATTATCATCATGGCAGAAATGCAGGCAGACATGGTGCTAGAGAAGTAGTTGACAGTTCTACATCTGGACCCAAAGACAGCAGATCTACTGCCACAGTAGGCCTAGCTTGAGCATAGGAGACCTTAAAGCCCACCCCAAGTGACACACTTTCTCCAACAAGGTCATATCTCCTAATAGTGCCACTTCCTATGTGCCAGGCATTCAACCACACGAGTCTGTGGGAGACCATACCCATTCAAACCACCACAGTTACTTTTCTGTTGCTGTAATAAGTACCCCGACAGAGTATAGAAGACAGAGCTTATTTGGGTTTATTGTTCAGATGAATATGAATCTTGTCACTGAGGCAGGGGGCATGATGGCAGTAGGGGGAAGCTGAGACTTCCCCAGTCATGAAGACTCCAATCTCACATCCTATATCCTAAGTAATACCCTCCTAAACTTCCTGAGAAAGTGCCGCTAACCGGGGACCAGGTATTTAAATGCTTGAGACCGTGAGGGATAGTTCTTATTCAAATCACCAAAGGTATATAAAGCCATGTGAAGTTGGGGCTAAAGAAAGCATAGCACTGAGAATATTAGATTTATTAAAAAGATTTCAACTATTTTACCCCATGACAATAGGAAAGTGTCTCTGTGGGCTTGGTAGGAATTTCAGCTTCAAAGGTACAAAATTTCGGCTCACCTGAAAGATTTTCCTTTTTTGCGAGAGAATACTTCAGGATCCTCAGTTTGCACAAGAAAATCTGGGAAGTGTTTCCCCATTCTTTTCCATCCAGGTACCCAGTGGCTGCTATAGCCATGGTGTGGCTGCTATAGCCATGGTGTGAGCAGTAGTAGACCTCGATGTCATCTACATGTTGCTTATTTTGCAAGCAGAATGCAAGAGTTAGAGTCACCAAGGATTCTACTGAATATTTTTTTAAAAAAGCCCATAATGCCAGGCAATGTGTACCACTGTCTCAATCCAGCAAACAACCCCTCGTAGGACAATGTGCAGTGCCATGAATGTGAAGCCAAGATTCAGTGGAGAGCTCAAGATGTTACATATACCAGGAATGTGAAATAGCTGTCAAGGAAAGCTATGGGAATTGAGAAGTTCTCACAGAGAGATAAAGAGGACCCTGGACCTGCCAGTGGGCTCTATGTTGTGAGAGTAGAAAGGACCATATTTCAGGCATTCTCAAGAATAGAAACAAGAGCAATTCTTTAGCCAAGCAGACCAAAGAGAAGCTAAGATGTTTCTGGAGTAGAAAAAGGAAAGAAATGTGAAAGCTGGGAAAAGTAAGACTGCACAGAGATGGCCTGCTCTTAAAATATGTACTGCGGAGAGATGGCTCACTGATTAAAGTGCTTACTGTGAAAACATGAGGACCTGGGTTCACATTCTGTCTTAGTTTTACTGCTGTGAAAAGACACTGTGACCAAGCAACTCTTCTAAAAGAAAGCATTTAATTGGGATCTTACTTAAATTCAGAGGTTGTTAGTTCATTATCACCATAATGAAAAGTATGGCAGCATCCAGGCAGGTATGGTACTAAAGAAGTATGTGAGAGTTCTATATTCCTGATCCAGAAAGAGAGAGAGAGAGAGAGAGAGAGAGAGAGAGAGAGAGAGAGAGAGAGAGAGAGAGAGAGAGAGAGAGAGAAAGAGAAAGAGAAAGAAACACACTGGGACTGGGAGAAAAAACTCAAACCCCGTCCCCAGTGACAACTTCCTCCAACAAGTCTATATCTCCCAATGCTTGTAATCCTTCCAAACAGTTCTGCTCCCTATGAGCCTATGGGGTCATTCTAATTTTTCATTAATTAATCCACTTTACATCCCAATCACAGCCCCCTCCTCCCAATCTCTCACATAGTCCCTCTCCCCATATCCCCCTCCCCTTCTCCTCTGATAAGGGGAAACCCCCCCCACCCTGCTCGGTATCATACCACCCTGGCACATCAAGTAATTGCAGAATTTGGCATACCCTTTCCCACTAAGGCCAGGCAAGGCAGCTCAGTTAGGGGAACAGGATCCACAGGCAGGTAACAACTTTAGGAACAGCTCCCACTCCAGTTGTTGGGAGACCCACAGGAAAGCTGAGCTACACATGTACTATATATGTGGGGCCTAGGTCCAGTCCATGTGTATGTTCTTTGGTTGGTGGTTCAGTCTCTGAGAACCCCCAAAGGTCCAGATTAGTTGATATATATATATATCAACATCTCCAGAAGTTAGAGACCAACAACCTAAATAATCTAAGTAAAACATGGGGCACAAAGCTAAACAGAGAATTTTGAACAGAAGAATCTTGAATGCCCAAGAAACATTTAAAAAATGTTCAACATCTTTAGTCATTAGGGAAATACAAATCAAAGCAAGCCTGATATTTTATCTTACACCCATCAGAATGGCTAAAACACAAAAACTCAAGTGACAGCACATGCTGATGAGGCTGTGGAGCAAGGGGGCACCCTCTACTGCTGATGGTACTACAAACTTGTACAACCACTTTGAAGTCAATCTGTCAGTTTCTCAGAAATTTGGGACTAGTTCTATCTCAAGCTATACCACTCCAGGAGCCATTTGTATTTAAACTACCACAGGTCCCTAGAATCCATGTGAAAGCCTGGCCTAGAGGCATATTTTTGGCATGCCAATACAAGGATACTGAAATGGAGAGATGCTGAGGGTCTTACTGGCCAGCCAGCCTAGGCCATAGGTTGAGCTAAAGGTTTAATAAGAACCCATGTCTCAAAAATGAATTAGGAGCCTGACATAGTGGCATACATCTTTAATCCCACTATTCAAGAGTCAGGGGCAGGTGAATCTCTGAGGCCAGCCTGCTCTATATAATGTGTTCCAAGCCAGCCAGGGCAACATAGTGAGAACCTGTGTCACAATACAGAGATGGATAGATATAGATACATACATGCATGGATGCATGCACAACACACTAAATTTGTTTTAAATATGCAAGTGAGGTATTCCCATCATCCTATTGAACTCATAGCACACCAGAAATAATATCCAATTTGAGGAAAACTGACTGATACCTGTAGCATGCACACTCCTATCTTGAAATGGTTTGTAGCATTTCCCGTCTTAGGCTCCAGTGCATTACCTGTGTTAGTACAAGAGTATTAAAAGCAGAATTTTCAGCAGTTGTGATTAAAATCTGGTATTGCAGGAAAATGTTGGGGGAAGAGCTGGTAGAGAGTTCTTTAGAGTAAAAGTGTGTTTGTAGACAAGTAGAAAGACTCATCCAAGACATCCTCCTGGGGATCTTTGGGTGCAAAGGCTCATCTATCTCAAAGCGAATAGAGCTGTGGAATTGGGTTTTAGAGGGTTGGTGAAAAAAGGGCCAGACTTAGGAAGTAACAATGCAAATAAAGAAGTAAGGCCTTCAAGAGAAGATTGAATAGGATCATGGGGCAGAATGTGATAGATGAATATGAGAATGTAGAGGCCACAAGAGGTTGTGTTGCTTTACCATGATGAAAAAGTAGAGGGACAGCGTTCAGGAGATAGTCAGTTGGGGATCAGTTTAATGTCAGGTGCTTCTCGAAGAGCCATGTGGCAACTGCACACTGTTAGACAGCAGTATGGCTAGCTTGCATGCACATTTCAGAACTAATCAGTAGGCAATATGTTAAGAGGAGTGTTGCTGAAACTTTCCTTCACCCCAGGTGGTGTGAATGAGTCCTTGTGTATGATTCAGTAAACAGGATGTCTGTTTGGGATGCTAGAAGTACTGCCATTTAAGGAAAGGAAAGGGAGCCCAAGTAGAGCTTCCCTGAGTTCTCACAGCGGGATAAGTGTACAATATGATTCTTGAAACTTAGTAGTGCAAGAGAGAAGGATTGGTCAACCTTAAAATGCTCTCAAAATAGCCTAGTAAGATACAGGCAAGAGATATTCTGCTGCCTGTTGGTACTGAGGGCCTTGGTAAATAGATGTCAGTATCTTAGAATGGAAGATGAGGCAGTCGGGCCTTATATAGCCATTCTTGCCTCAACAAAGCTAGAATGTAACCCAAAAAGTGGGTTAAGTCAGGAGTGCTGAATCACAGGAGAGGTGAACTTACATGTACTTGGACATTTTGGGTTTACTGGGAAATTAGCAACTAGTTTCTTTTTGGGAAAGGTCAGTAGCACAGTCTGAATTAATGATGCAACATCAAATCTCTTATTGTTGGCCTAAGATAACAAGATCCTCAAAGAACTGGAAAAGAAGGCATGGGATTTATGGCAGAGTCTTGCTTAGAAGTAGAGGGAAGTTTTAGGGTACCTATAAATCAGCTATATTCTGATTATTGGCAGAGGCAGAAAGGCTTGGAGGAAATTATGCTGGATTGCCTCTTTTTTCTTTCTTCTTTCAAAAGAAGGTCACTATCAGGCCAGCATTCAGATCTTAAAGAACAAAATGGCCAAAGCACCAACTAACCTAAAGAATGAGTCAAAAATGTGTGCAGTTCCCTCAGCATGATCCCACTGTGCACTTCTGCTGCCAAAACAATCAGAAGCTTCCATCATGATATCATTCAAGTTTTACAGTATTACATTTTCCAATGCCTGTTAATATGTTAGACAAATAACCACTATGTTTAATGCAACTTGTCTAACTGGTTCTTTTCTTCATCTTTAGCTAGAAATCCTGTGTTCTGTCAACATTCTTCAGTTCATATTCATTGCCTTAAGACTGGACAAGATCATCCACTGGCCCTGGCTTGTACGTAGCCTTTTTAAATTTTTAAACAAACCTTTTATTATGTAAGTAATTCGTATTTATTTCAAGAAATTTGTAGAAAAACAAAAACAAAGACAGAAAAAACAAGCTTGAGCACAACTAATGGTCCCATAGCACAACGTAGCCTTGTTTCTAAATGTTTCATTAGTGCTCATATTTCTGATTTCAAATGTGCCTCTGTGTATATCTGTTTCTCAGTTTTCTACATTTTAACTGCACCCTATTTATAGATGTTTGTGAAGAACATTAGAGCCTTTCATGTTGTTTTTAATATGTCATAATCAAATCAGTTTAATTACCATATTACCTCAGATGTTTATCATCTATTTATGCAAGGAATGTTCAAAATGCTATTCTCTTTTTTTTAAAGATTTATTTATTTATTATATATAAGTACACTGTAGCTGTCTTCAGACACACCAGAAGAGGGCATCAGATCTCATTACAGTTGGTTGTGAGCCACCATGTGGTTGCTGGGATTCGAACTCAGGGCCTCAGGAAGAATAGTCAGTGCTCTTAACCGCTGAGCCATCTCTCCAGCCCAAAATGCTATTCTTTTTTTTCTATTTTGGGCCATTTAATTATTATCAATCACAATTATCCTGATGTTATAAAAATATGAGTTTTTTTTATCTCGAACCTCTGGTGTATTTTTCTTTATTAAAAAATCCTTGTTTATTATTTTAATGTTTTCTTAGTATTCTAGAAAAGGTATGGTTGCGTTATAGATAATTTTTTTTAAGTCTTTGAGATTTTACTATTTTTATGTCTGAGTGTTTTCCTGAATGCATGTCAGTGCCCCATATACCTCTAGTGGTTGAGGAAGTCAGAAGAGGGAATAAGATTTCCTGGGACTAGAGCTACAAATGGTTGTGACCCACCATATAGGTGCTGGGAATCGAACTCAGGTCCTCTGCAAGACTATCAAGTACCCTAATCCACTAAACCATCTCTCTAGCTCTGAGATAGAACATTTTAAAAAATTTATTTCCTGTTGGGATTTAGCTCAGTGGTAGGCGCTTGCCCTAGGAAGCGCAAGGCCCTGGGTTCGTCCCAGCTCGCAAAAAAAAAAAAATTTATTTCCTATTGATGTGTTTAGTGTACAAAAATAATGGGTTTTATTTTATATTTTCATATGTGTTTATCATTCATTGTTATTTGCCTAAATTTGCCCCTATCATCTCTCTCTCTTGTTTTCTACCCTGCTAACCCTTTCTCCTCTACAAATAGATACCTTCTACTTTCATGTCATATATTTATATTTTTAAATCTAGATTCCATATATAAGAAAACATACAATATTTGTCTTTTTTTACCATCTATTGTTCTGTCTTGTCCATGCCTTTAGACCCTTTTCTTCCAAACATAAGCAGTTTCCTGTCATTCCTTCATACACACACACACACACACACACACACACACACACACACACACACACACACACACACACACACACGCACGCACAGGCACACGCACACACATTAAAAAAATAGATGATTATGGGGCTGGATTGATGGCTTAGTGATAATTCCTATTCCAGAGATTCTGGTGCTTCTATCTGGACCTCCATGAACACTATCCAAACATGGTTCACAGACACACATGTGGGTTAATACACATAGATATATGTTGTAGTTTGCCCTGGAATTATCTGTATTTGATGCTAATTCCACTGCCCCAAGGACTCAGCTGCCTAGTCACGTACTCAGGACTCAGGTGACTTCACCAGAACCTTCTCCCCATTGAATTTGTAAAATACAGGTAAGGGCAGGAACAGGATAGAAGGAGGCCTGTCATTGGATGAGAAGGAAGGATGGGCGGGAGAAGAGTATGAAGGAAGGGGAGGAGATGGGAATGGAGGAGGGGGAGAGGGAGAATAGCTGGTAGACAACATGGAAGATGACGTTAAGATTCTGCTCTGTGTATTTACAGGTTGTTATGAATGTTCTTAAGGGATGGATGGTACTAGGCTTTGTATGTTTAGGTGGGCAATTATATCTTATCAATTGGGTCAAAGGTTATTGTGTTGTGCATTCCTTCATGTGTAGATTTAAGTGTAATGGAGTGTGGGGCAGCTAGTCTGGGCCACCATGGAGTTGGGATGTGTGTTTCTGACATGGAAACCTGCCTTGGGAACTAGATAGGTAGAGAGATTGCTGACGGCTCAGAGAAAGGCCTTCAGCAGTGTGATATGGGATGGAGCAAAGCAGGTGAGAGGCTTTGCTGACTGAGAATTAAGATATCTAGCAGATATCGTGGGGCACTGCGGTATAGACCTAAAGTGGGGATAAAAGACAGCATTTTAATTTTTACAACAACAGATATATACCTTCTATAGACTACCAAGTTGCTTGTCAGAAAACCTGTACCTATTTCTACTTGTAAGGGGTAGGGTTGTAAGTCATCCTTCTATAAACTGTGGCATCGGTTAATGGTTAGTTAAAAGTGGCTACACAGAGGGAGAAGATACATATATAAAGAACAAAAACTATACACTAGAGAATAAAGTATAGTTTCAACTAGTAATAGTTTAAGAGAGATTTGGCTGTGGTTGTAGCTGAGTTGGTAGTCTTTTCCAAACATGCACAAAAAAGTGGTTTCAATTCACATTACAGAATAAGCCAGACCAGGTGGCACATGTTTGTAATACTAGTACTAAGGAACTATAGACAGGCGGATTATAAGTTTGTGATCAGCCTTGCCTACATGGCGAGTTGAAGTCCAGCCTGTGCTACATAAGACAAGGGGTTATACCAGTGTATCTCTGGTGTGTGTGTGTGTGTGTGTGTGTGTGTGTGTGTGTGTGTGTGTGTGTCCATCCATCCGTCCCTGTCCATTTGTATATGGGAAAGCACATGTGTTTGTAGGTGTGGGTATGTATATGGAGACCAGAAGTCACCCTCAGGTCTCTTTCCTCAGGTACTGCCCACCTTGTTCTTTTGAGAACAAGGGTCTCTTACTTCCCTGAAGCTTCTTGATTAGGCTGGGCTGGCTGGCTTGCCATCAAGGTCCTGGGATCTGCCTGTTTCCATGTCCTGTCCCTAGCAATAGGGTTAAAAGCGGGAACTACTATACTGGCTTTTCTGTGTGGGTTCTACAAATAGAACTTGGGTTTTTCTGCTTACGTGGTTACTCTTTGCCATTTGAAATGTCATCACAACACTTGATGTGTAATTTTTTGCACAAGATATTTTCTATATTAAACATAGTTTACTTTTTTAAATAAAAATATGTTGTGGAAAAGTAAAAGACTCATTTAGGGTCAGGAAAGAAAATAAAAGTGTATATATATTCCAAATTAAATGTGGGACTTATCTCTTTCTCCCACAGTCTTTGATAAAAAATATTCATATGCTTTTTCATTCTGTGATTTCAGGATACTGTGTGAAGAAATTGAATTGAATAATTGGTGTTTGTCACATAGAGGAACCAATTCATATAAGACTAATTTTTATTTTTTGGTATAAGGGTTAGAGTTAGGGGAAAACAATTAAGAATCTTAAATGTTTTCCCCAATTAAGTAGAGGGTTCCAAACCCTTGACCTTGTACAGATGTAAATGGATGAAGTATCCCGACTACATACATCTCATAATTGGTGAGATAGTAAATGAAGCTGTTAAAACAACTATCCTTCTACCCATGAAAGGAGTACCAGTAACTTTATGCCACCACGGATGTGCTTTAGAAGAGGTAATGGAAGATATGCATAGTTAGACTTTATAGCAAAACCTGTAATCAAGAACCCGAAACTGTTCAGAAGGCCTAAAAGTCATGTAACAAATCACAAGTCTAAGTAAAAATGTCAAAATTATAGCACTGTTAGAAGAAAAATCATTGAAACCTGTAAATAAGTGAAATGTTCTTTATACATGGCACCAATAATATGAACCATAAGATAAAATTATAAAGTTAGACGTCATAAAATAAAATAAAGGTAATGACAGGTCAGTGACTGAGGAAAAGGGTTTGCAATTATGTACCAAAACTTTGACTTCTGGCAAATACATACTAAGGAGTCATTAGAAAATAAGGACTTATTCATGTACACACACACACACACACACACACACACACACACACACACACACACGTGATTGGGGGAGTCAGTGACTGGTGTTCAATAACTGAGTAAGAATAAACATGCAGAAATTAGTGCTTGAGTATATGTGAGTAATTGGATATGTGAGCGACTAACTGAGAGGGAGGGAGGAAGTCTGCAAAGGAATGTGAGAATAGGGCTCTGGGAGGAAGTGTGAGGGGAACATTGACAGAAGGAGAATGTAGCAGTGAGGAGTAACTCTTACATGAGCAGCTAGACAGTGAGCATGAGGACTTTTTGAGTAAAGGAATATGTGAGTAAATGCCATGAGGAGGTGAAGATAGACATGAGAGTAAATGTGAGGAACTGAGTGTATGAGAGCGAGGGGTGAGGAAGGTTCAGGGGATGAAGAGGGGATTCTACTGTTCTGGAGTAAGTGTGTGAGGGAGACTGCATGGGGGTAGGAGGGAGGAGTATTTGAAAGATCTATCGAGAAACTGAACGGGATGACAGTGAGGATATAAGAGTGCACAGGGAAGTAAGACAGTGTGCTAGAGTGAACATATCAGTAACTAAGTTAGGGAGCAAGACAGTGTGAATGAGGCAGGAAGTGACTGCCAGTAAGGGAGTAAGAGGAACTGACAATGAAGGAGTATGGGAATGCCTGAAAGGCAGGCAGCATGAGAATGAAGGAATGACAGAATGAGGGACTTGAGACTGAGAGAGTGTATTCAGAAGAAACTGAAAGTAGGCCTCATTGGAGGACCAGATTGCAGGCTGTTACCTGAATGGAAGAGGTCCTAATGACATTCTTTCTGGGATGGAAGTCCTATGGTCAATGCGGTGTTTCCCATGCTCTCTCCATGGCAGTTCTGAACAGTAGTACTGTCTGTAGTTGTGTTTCCTCTTGACTACCAATGAGAACCAGCAGAATGACATTGTGTTTCTACTCCTGTCCAGGTTGTGTGTGTCCCTCTGTGGATTCTCATGTCCTTCTTGTGCCTGGTGGTCCTCTATTACATCGTTTGGTCTGTTCTCTTCCTGCGCTCTATGGATGTGATTGCAGAACAACGCAGAACACATATAACCATGGCACTGAGCTGGATGACCATTGTCGTGCCTCTTCTTACTTTTGAGGTAAGCTTTCTACAGGAAATCTCTTCTGCTCCCACATTCTACCTTTATCTAGGACAGCATCTACCATAGCTAGATAGGTATACTGCTATCCTTGTGGGAGAGAAAAAGTCCAGCGGGAACTTGGAACAATGAGAATGTGCTTGTAGGGCTCACAGAGAGCAGTATGCCTCTCTACCCACAAGGCATTTGCTCACATCCAGCCTCTACTCTAAAGGGTGTTGTACATCCTGGTTTTGTATTGGAGTTCAGTAGGGAATACTAGACTAGATACTATTGACTCCTCTGAACAAACCCTGGGAAGAATTTCTCATAAATCTCCTAGCATTGGGGACTTTCAGCCAGTAGATTTTAGTTTGGTCTTGGGGAAGGATGCAGAATTTCCCATGGTCTTTTTGCCTCCTGGGTGGATGCTCCTATTACCTATGATGACCTTCCCTCTTCTCAGACATGGCACAGGGAGGGAGTTCAATGGGGACCGTTGCAGACTTTGTCCATTTTCTGGCGATGCATCAATACTACCTTAACTTTGCTTTTCTCTAGATCCTGCTGGTTCACAAACTGGATGGCCACAACGCTTTCTCCTGTATTCCAATCTTTGTTCCCCTGTGGCTCTCATTGATCACACTGATGGCAACAACATTTGGACAGAAAGGAGGAAACCACTGTACGTTTACAGACTAAGAAACCTTGTGTGTGTGTGTGTGTGTGTGTGTGTGTGTGTGTGTGTTTGTGCACGAGCGTGCAAGCACCCTATACATGTGCTGCTCTTTACAAAATGCTAAGACTCAGGACTCTCTCTCTCTTTTCTCTCTCCCTTCTGACTCTCTCTTCTCTCTCTCTTTTCTGACTCTCTCCCTTCTCTCTCTCTCTCTCTCTCTCTCTCTCTCTCTCTCTCTCTCTCTCTCTCTGGGGAACGCCCTGCACCACACTTAAATAGCTAGCACTGGCCAGTCCTAGCAAGCCATGTAGGTCATGTAGATAGGCTGTCACTATGCGGAAGCTAGCGGGCCAGGCAGACATAGCCAAATAAGGACTTGTTTACTGCAAGGAGCGCTCACCGTTGGGAGGGTGGAAGGCGGAAACCAGTGCCAACTTTGAGGCGCGGCACGTCGCAGCTCTCTACAGACAAGTAGAAATAAGGCCAACATGGCAGGTTGTCTCTTTGAGTTTCCATTCCCTACTCCTTAAAAATCAGCTAAGGTGCTTTGTATCGTGAAAAATTCACATTTCCCACCAAAATGCCAAGAGTCATTCAGGTCCCTTTCTGTCCCTCTCTCCTCAATGGAATGGAATCTTTTCAGTTTTGTGGAGCTAGACTGCTCTGTCTTGACTAATATTCTATGCCATGTGCTTTGGAGATGGTCTATGAGGAAGATAGCATTCTTATAAGGCTGTGAGCTCTACTTCATGTAAACCCAGAGAACTGCCCACCTTACATCCCTGGAAGGGGATACTGTACAATGTAGTGCAGGCTGAGCTGTTTTTATCCTGGGAGAGCCAGCACTAAGCTGACAGTCCCCTACTGAAAAAACACAACCCAGTGACCTAGTTTGAGGGGTTCCCATGAGGTCAGCCTCAACTTTGACCAGTTCCTTCTTGTTTCTGTTCAGATTTCAGATGGTTACTGTAATCCTTTGCTTAAATATCACTCTGTCACCAATTAGTTTAACCTAGCTCTAGAAAATGGGAAGAAGGTGATATTATGTAGGCTTTGCCAGTATTTGGAAATTCCTTTCATAGTCTGGTTCTGCAGCTCCAGTTTCCATCTGAGTCAATGGCTGGCCAGGTGACGCTGAACTCTCTAGCCTACCTCACCATTTTTCAACAAGCTCTGATTATAAGCTAGAGAATCACCATCCCTCAAATAACGACCTGGGGATGCTGCCACTACTAGCCTGGGGTCTCACTCTGAGAGCTTTGGAGCTAGAGGTCTCTATTCCTTTGCTTATTGGTCAGTTAGATCCTGGCCAGTCTATACTTCTGAGGAATCTGGGGAAAGTGATACATAGTGCCAGTAGAACTCCTTGTTCAGGAAAGATGTGTCACATGAACACCTAGAGTTTGAAATGGAAAATTCTTATTTTTCAGGGTGGTTTGGTATTCGCAAAGATTTCTGCCAGTTTCTGCTTGAAATATTCCCATTTTTGAGAGAGTATGGAAACATTTCATATGATCTCCACCATGAAGACAGTGAAGAAACAGAAGAAACCCCAGTTCCAGAACCTCCTAAAATCGCACCTATGTTTCGCAAGAAGGCAAGGGTGGTCATCACACAGAGCCCTGGCAAGTATGTCCTTCCTCCACCCAAACTAAATATTGAAATGCCAGACTAAAGGACCCCGCCAGGGCTGGAGTGTGTGCACACTGAAGCATACACTCCTACTCCCCTTGACCCCGACCTGGACTTGGAACCTCGGACCTCCATCTGAAGCCTCGTTTGCATCCAGTGTCAACCAGCCACTCAGAACGTAGGTGGCAGGGACTAAAGGTATCTATCAATATGGATGCCAGTGACACATGAGCAAAGAACCCATTTCTTTCTGTATGGGTACCTGAAATGTGTGTTCTCATTCCTGTGGTACCCACCCAGGGATGCCTAGGCCCACAGAAAGCATATCTGTGGTCTGGGCAGCTTTTCTAGTGCTAAAATTCCTATCAAAGTATTGAATGAAGTGGTTCTTATGGGACCACTTCCATTTGTGGCTCAGCTGTGCTGCTTATAGGTAGCCAGTGGGGACTGTAACTAGGTCTGTACACATCTGTTGTGTTCAGATACAGCCCAACCTTGCTTTCCTTGTCCCTGCTGTTCAGAAATTTCGCTTTAGGCAGGATGACAACAGGTTTGCAGGGCCTCATCAGTGAGCCCTTCCAAATGGCATGATTCCATGCCTGTATAGTATTTATACAGCTATTTTAGCACTGTAACATACAGTGTCAAATCCTAGTTCTGTACAACATATTCTCTGTTAAAGTATTTTTTTACAAGCTTGTGCTAGAGATGAATGGGTTAAGCCATGGGAGAAGCAGATAGCTCAACTGCTTTGTCTCAGGCAGATGCCCCACCTTCACTTACCATGACCACTGACAATCTGGAATTCCTGCCAGCACAGCTACTACAAGTGAGGAAAGCTCTGTGCTTTTCCAACATGGGGTGTGGGAGAAGTGGCTTAACAGCCCAAGAAGTGCCCCTTGAGACCAGGACACTAGAGAAGGTTGCCAAGGCAGGCCAGAAACAACCAGGGACTCCTGTCAAAGTCCAGAGCATTCTTCCCACCTGCAAGAAAAACACTGCACACTGGACATGCAGATACCATCACCTGTCAGTAGTTTCTCCAGGCTCTGCTGGTATAGCCATCATACCAGAAAAATAACCTTCAGTCTAAATCAAATGATGCATTTCCCAATGGAAGTAAAGGGAGCCTTGATCTTTCTGATCAGGAGGTATAATGTGTTTTCATGGTCACCTGGTCAGTAGCTTCAGTCATACATAATTGAAGTCTACTATGACCCAAATCCTACCCTTGGCACAGGCTTCCAGTGAGCCTATTCTGTTTCAGGAGAAAGGGGAAACAGTGTAGCATTTTTTTGTTTGGTCTCTTAAAAATGTGGTTAAATCCACTATTTTTGCTCCTGTAGTTCAATAAAGTGATTCATTTTACATGTGTGCTGTGTGTATTTCACTTTGTAGAAACACTAGAATTATTCTCGCCTTATGACAAGGATATCCTCTGACTACCACAGGCAAGTAAAGCAGGCAGGGAGGGTGAGCATCCTTTACTGTTTCTTCAAGCAGCAGTAGAAGGAAGACACTCTTGCCACCCATCCCCAGTGGCTTCATGATGGCCTTCTGCATTGTGAAAGCTTTAGGGCCTTCTAGGCTGTTTCTGAGGTTCTAGAACATGCCTGCAGCTGCACTACGCAGTTCTATTTAGCCCTCTTAACTGTCTCTGCAGCTTAGAGGGAACTTTACTGGAGGTCTTTCAGGTCATAATTGACAGCATCTGGCAGGAAGATCCATCCTGTGGCTATTGATGAGGAACACGCTGCAGTGGCCAGAGATCAGGCATCCATTCTTTCTTAAGCTCCTTGGATTTCAGAAAACATTTTATCAAAATAGTAGCTGATACTCAACTGTCAGGTGCTTTGCTCCTGTTTGATGTACCACTGGTTCTCGGTCTTGGCACTTGGATGTCACTACTCTTCTCCCTTTGGGGAAATGAGGTTTCTGCCACTACTGCTCCCAAAGGCCCAGGACTCGGGGCTCATTATGTCTCCAGTGTGGAGATTTTGTTTATTAATGGATATGGGAGGTGGAAAAAAGTAGTCCTATGTGGAAGGACAATGGGACACCAAAGCTGCTTTTGAGAAGATGTCTCTCCTCATTTCTGAGCACCACACCCAAGATGAATGATTGCATAGAACAAATATGCAGGTACAAACCTAACCCACATCTCTATTGCTGTGTTTCCTGGTCAAGTTAATTGAATTATCTGTGAAAGCCAACTGCCAGATTTCCTGTCCTTTGCATAACTGCAAAGACCCAGTAGTACTCTGTGTTTAGGAAGAGCACATATGACAGCTAAAGAGATAGGGGAAGCAGGTTGCCATCTGCTTTTCTATGTGCTGTGACACTAATGGGTAGCTGATGTGTCATTTCTCTCCTGGTCAACAGCAAGGCCAACTTTGTTAAGAGAGTCTTTAGAAAATTTCATGCTATCTCCTATTTGTGTGATGGTCAAAACTTAGCTACAGCTCCATCATTGTTTGTCATCCCTGAATTAACTATGTTTTGATAACAATCAAGGTTGCACAAGTACCTGTAGTCTATGGGTTCTGACCAGAAGCCTTATGCTGCTTAGCCACTACATCCTGTGACACTGCCAGTCCTGAAGAGTGTTAAGGAAGCATTGCATGGCTTGTGCTAAAAGTTTGATAATATCACCATAAACAGAAAAAAGGCAATAGTCCTGTCTTTTTTGATGGAGCAGAAAGTTGACATGCTGACACCACTTGTCGGGCTAGGACATTTAGGAGATGGCCAACTGGTTGTGTTGTGATGCTCCTCTCTCAGAGGACCTGAGTCATCTATGATGCCTTCAGCAGCATCCTGATCAAAGGATGCTACTGCCCACATTGCACTCTCATTTCTACATCACTAAATATAGCTAGACACGAGGAAGATGACCTGAGGGGCTAGGGACTTGTTTTTAGGTTTGGAAAGGTACCTTTTCCTCTAGACACAAACAATCCCAGGATGAACACAGAAATATTGCTCCAGAGGAGAAAGACCCTTTCTCGAAAAAGGCCTTGATTGTGCTTCAGAATAACTGATGTCTTTTGCTGCACAGAGTGTTGTATAAGTACCTATTAGGTCCACTTCTGTATGAAATACCCCTCCCCATGAGTCCTTGGTGAAATTCTGACGGGACTTAGTTTACATTGCTGCAAATGGTGCAGTAAAGTCCTGTATTAGCTGGGTTGGAGACACAACTCGGCAGCTAAGAATGAATACTACTCACCTGGGCTTTGTTTCCAGCACTCACATGGTGGTTCATAAACTTCTGCAACTCTAGTTTTAGGAGATTTAATGTCTTCTTCTAGCCTCCTTGGGCTATTGTACATGAAGTTATTCAAACACAAACATATATACATACATGTCTGTGCACATGCACTTCTATGTCACGCCAGCACACACACACACACACACACACACACACACACACACACACACACACACACACACACATCCCGGTCTTGTTAGGCCTATTTATACTTTTATGTCTATATTTTAGTGATTCAACATTGGGTGTTCCTATGTTTAGATGAGAGGGTGGAAGTTCCCCTGTGATCTCAATTTCTCACCTTCACTGTCCAGGACTGTGGCCCTTCTCTTAGCAGACACAATGCTCTTTGTAGGAAAATCCCTAAGCTCTCTCAGACCTGGATATGGAAATCAGGAATCACTTGCATGTCACTTCTGCACAGTGCTTGTCTGAGTTCAGAGCAGGGATATTACTGGATCTTATTCAGCATACTCATTCCAAAAGTAGTGGGAAGGTTAGGATGCTTTAGAAAGCTTAGGATAGGGGCGTGAGCCTGAGAAATCGCCCTTGTGGTACAGGATTGACAAAGGAGGAAAGACTAAACTTTCTCAGTCCATGCTCAGAATATTATAATTTCTACTAAGTGAGCCAGACCTCAATTGCTCTTCAGATTCTAAGACAGGGCATACTTCCCAGAGTCCTTTGAAGTGGAAGTGAGTGGAGTACCTTCTTACAAATCTGTCTCCTTGTGAGCATGGCTACATTATTGGGTATAACTCTTTCTGGGATGTGGCTTAAACCTAACATCAATTCATCAATTCATTACCATTACCATGTTCCCCCACAGATTGAGCGCTCTTGCTCTCTCTGTCTCTGTATGTGTCTCTCCTTGGCTCTCTCTCTGTCTTTGTCTCTCTCTTCTTTCTATGAATTTCATGAAGTCATTGTTTTTGATAGCTGAGTAGTACTCCACTGTGTAGATGTACCACATTTTTTTAATCCATTCCTCTGCTGAAGGGCATCTGGGTTCTTTCCAGCTTCTGGCTATTATAAATAAGGCTGCTATGAACATAGTGGAGCATGTGTCTTTGTTGTACGTTGGAGCATCTTTTGGGTATATGCCCAGGAGAGGTATAGCTGGGTCCTCAGGTAGTTCAATGTCCAATTTTCTGAGAAACCTCCAGACTGATTTCTGGAGTGGTTGTACCAGTTTGCAGTCCCACCAACAATGGAGGAATGTTCCTCTTTCTCCATATCCTCGCCAGCATCTGTTGTCACCTGAATTTTTTATCTTAAACATTCTGACTGGTATGAGGTGGAATCTCAGAATTGTTTTGATTTGCATTTCCCTGATGACTAAGGATGTTGAACATTTCTTTAGGTGCTTTTTGGCCACTCCATAATCCTCAGATGAGAATTTTTTGTTTAGCTCTGTACTTCATTTTTTAATAGGGTTATTTGGATCTCTGAAGTCTAACTTCTTGAGTTCTTTGTATATTTTGGATATTAGCCCTGTATAAGATGTAGGATTGGTAAAGATCTTTTCCCAATCTGTTGGTTGCCGTTTTGTCCTAATGACAGTGTCTTTTGCCTTACAGAAGCTTTGCAGTTTTATGAGGTCCCATTTGTTGATTCTTGATCTTAGAGTATAAGCCATTGGTGTTTTGGTCAGGAAATTTTCCCCAGGCCCATGTGTTCAAGACTCTTCCCCACTTTTTCTTCTATTAGTTTGAGTGTATCTGGTTTGATGTGGAGATCCACTTGGACTTATGCTTTGTACATGGTGATAAGAATGGATCGACCTGCATTCTTCTACATGCTGCCCTCCAATTGAACTAGCACCATTTGTTGACAGTACTATCTTTCTTCCGTTGGATGGTTTTAGCTCTTTTGTCAAAGATCAAGTGACTATATTCACCTATATTTTTTTATTTGGATGCTTTCTTTCAACTAATTGCTTTTCAGACTTTAAAGTCTTCCATAAGCTCATTAGCATAGATACAAATTGGCTTTCTGTCAGCTTTTTTTCCTTAGGTACTTGGGCTCAACACAAATCTTGCCACATTTGCCCTTAAGTAAACCAGACAGACCTCCTCTTCTACTTTGACTTTTCTTTTTTTAAGTTATTTTATTTACATTCCAAATGTTACCTCACTTCTCAGTACCCCCTCCAAGAGTTCTTCACTCCATCCCCCTTTCCTTTGCCCTGAGAGGGTATTCTACCATCCACCCACCCATCTTCCCCTTCACCCCCCCCACCCAGGACATCCCCCCAACATCCTCCTTCCTGGGACATCATGTCTCTACAGGATTACAGACATCCTCTCCCACTGAGGCCAGACAAGGCAGTCCTCTGCTACATATGTGCCAGGGGCCATGGACCAGCCTAGTTATGCTATTTGGTTGGTGGTTTATTCTCTGGGAGCTGAGGAGTCAGGGTTAATTGATATTGCTGTTCTTCCTATGGGGTTGCAATCCCCTTCAGCTCCTTCGATCTTTCCCCTAACTCTTCCATAGGTGTTCCTGAGCTCAGTTCAGTGGTTGGCTATAAGTATCTACATCTGTTTTACTCAGCTGCTGGTAGAGCCTCTCAGAGGACAGCCATGCTAGGCTCCTATCTGCAAGCATCAACATCAGTAATCAGTAATAGTGTCAGGGCTTGTTGCTCAAGCTTGGGATGGATCCCGAGTTGGTCTGGTCACTGAATGGCCTTTCCTTCAGTTTCTGCTTCATTTTGTCCTTGCATTTCCTTTAGGCAGAAACAATTCTGGGTGGGTGGCTCTAACACTCCTCTGGGGGCCTTTCTCTAATCTCCTCTGGATTAGTCTACTTCACAAACACAATGCTTACATTTGTGGAAGTCACTTAGGTCTGCCAAAACCTCTCCTACTTTATATAGATACTGTCCCACTGAAGAGCTCAGCAAAGCCATGAAAGCTCTATACCAATCTCAAGGTTCCTGCTGAATTAAGCTGCCTTTAACTCTCTGTTGGGTAGAGTTCTATTAGTCCTGGTGAATTTGGCATTGTCTGTTGCTCTTCCCATTCCCAATTCCCTGAAGAGTTTCCCTCCTTCCTTCAGCCCCTGAAATCCATGGGAACTTTTACCAAGGATGAACCACTCCAGGGTATTTCCCTCATTCCACTCATACTGCCTCAGGAAATGTGGGTCTCTCAAGAAAGTATATATTGCTTAATTCCTCTGCATCTACAACACCCAACCTGATCCCCTCTGTTCCCGTGTTCCCACAACCTCGCAAGGCAAGCAGTAAGAGGCTTCTTCATTACTTGTTTAAAGTATTTTCCCTAATTTCAGCATTCCCACTGCTGAATAATCTCTGATCTTCATAGTCTCTGCATTGACCCATTTTTAAGAGCACTGTGTAGCTCTGACTGTCCTGGAACTCACTCTGTTGACCAGGCTGGCCTCCAACTCACAGAGGGCTGCCTGCCCCTGCCTCCAGAGTGCTGGGATTAAAGGTGGTGCTCCTATGCCTGCCTGCTTTTCCCTTCCTAGCAAATTGTTGAAGCTGTGGTGATCTTTTGTAACCTGTATTTCTCTCTCTCCCTTTTTGCTACCTGACTCCTACTATAGCTTCCAGGTTTTATTTTTTGGGAGGACTCATTAATACTGATCCAACTTGGGTTCTTTTACCTTTCCCCTGTCTCTCTCCCCACTACCAACATCTCATCCTCTCATTTATCAATATTTTCCAAAATTCAGAGACTAACTTGATGGACGTCCCACATGTAATTTTTCTATTATAATTCTTATCTTGGGGAAGCCATGTTGGCCTCAGATATATTTCTTACAACATGTATCAGAAGTTAGGATGCCTCTGTACTCTACTGCCACGACATTCATTCCTATCAAGGTACTACTCTTAAGGACTGTAATATCTGCCCTAGACTTTAGAGGTTGAAAAAAAGAACCTAAGAGCCAAGGTGGAGGAAAGAGTTTTGTAGAGTACTATCCTCTGACTAAAACAGACTCTACCCTCCTCTGATCAGCTGTGCCACTTGCAAGCATCAACTGTGATTGAACCTATGGGCTAAATAGAATGAAAAGGTGGGGAGGGTCGCTGGATCCTTACCTAAGTATCCAAGAATTCCTTTCAGTCATTTGTATGCAAGTCTATTCTTATTTAATGTAACTTGTGGGTCTGTAGGGGGTGCTAGAGTACACAGGCTGGTAAAGACTAGGGCAAGGAAGCCCCATCTATGTGACAAAGGGAACCAATCATCTATGGTGAATCCAGACCTTTCCAGTAAGGCTGATTTCGGGGCACTCATGCTCCTGCCTGCACTGAACCCCTAACCCATGCTCTGTAAGTAAGCCTAATAAATTCACTGACTCACCAGAGCAAACTATAGTAGAATGATATTTTGGTTTGCTATCAGGACCTTAAAAGGGCACAGGTCTTGTTTATATCTTCCCCGTAATTCTCACAAAAAAAAAAAAAAAAGGCTTTAACATCCAGAGCCTCCTGAGGTAGATGGGTAAAATACTCTTTTTAAGTATTCCCATTTTTTTTTTAAGCTTAACATTAATAACAGATTGTTTAGATTCTCTCTATTTGGGGTAGTTTCACCTAAGATAGCCTCAGCTTTTATTCTTTTCAGGGCCCAGTACATCTCAGTTCTGCAGACCTGCTACAGAGACCACAGAATAGGCGTTCATTTAACTTTGATTAATTGGGCAGAACTCAATGGTTGTCATGTCTGGAACCATGCTGACGTTCCCCCAGTGCCGGCACTAAGGATAGAATGAACTTATCCGGAAAACCCTCAGCTCTCTCTCAGCATCTTCCCATAAGTTTATTTCCTCCACAAATCCCTGTCTATTCTCTTTAGAACTCCAGAGTCTACTGAGATGGTACAAGTGTGAAGGAACTAGTCAGCAAGACAGTGCTTGGAGAGTCAGAGTGAAAAGAGGAACTGGTTTGCAGGGTCCATTGTAGTTTTCGAGAAGTTGGAGGGAATTTTTGGCAAGTCTCACTTTTATTTTAAAATTATCCAACATTTTATAGTCTAGTGATTTGCATTTGTACAATGTAAACATCTTTGTAATGTATACATACAATTTATGTGTCTGTATTTATATACATGTGTTTTATGTATCTGTTATAGTTATTTTATTAGATGTAACATATGAAGCAATATCTGTTCTATGTATGAGCTACTCATATTTGACACTCTGTTCTAGTGCCTTCTTTACCTTCTGTAACACTATAGTTGTAATGAGTAGCCACAAGGCTAACTACAGATGTTGTCAGCATAGACTAGAGCCAATGCATCAGAATATCTTCTCCTGCTCTTTGTCCTGTCTTTGCACTTTTTTAAACATGGTTTTAAAAGGACAGATATACTATATTTTGATGGAATGAATATATTCATAATTATTCATTAATTGATTATGATTTTATCCTGGTTAAGAAACTGTTTCTATGGAGCAAGACTTGTGTACCTACAAAGTTCATTTATTAAAGCCTTAAATGCTAATTGGACCATTTGGGAATGGGGCCTCTATAAAAGTAATTAAGGTTAAATGAGATTATAAATATAGGGTTGATCCTATTATAGTAGTGTGTTTTATAAGAAGTGTCACTAGAGAGATCGTTATGCATGTGTACTGAAAAAGGCCATTGGACTACTTAATAAAAACCAAATGATCACTATAAGCCATGTAAAGAGCCCTTGCCAGACATACAATCAGCCATTGACAAGGAACTTCTAACACCCATAATTAGAAGAAAAAAACGTAAATTTCTTGTATTTTAAATATGCAATGTGTAGGTGAGGCAGAGTTAAACCACCTAATTAAGACTGCCCCATGGCTAGAAATCAGTCTGGAGGTTCCTAAGAAAATTGGACATTGAACTACCTGAGGACCCAGCTATACCTCTCTTGGGCATATACCCAAAAGATGCCCCAACATATAACAAAGACACATGCTCCACTATGTTCATAGCAGCCTTACTTATAATAGCCAGAAGCTGGAAAGAACCCAGATGCCCTTCAACAGAGGAATGGATACAGAAAATACGGTACATCTACAGAATGGAATATTACTCAGCTGTCAAAAACAATGACTTTATGAAATTCGTAGGCAAATGGTTGGAACTGGAAAATATCATCCTGAGTGAGGTAACCCAATCACAGAAAAACACACATGGTATGCATGCATTAATAAGTGGATATTAGCCCAAATGCTCAAATTACCCTAGATGCACAGAACACATGAAACTCAAGAAGGATGACCAAAATGTGAATGCTTCACTCCTTCTTTAAAAAGGGGAACAAGAATACCCTTGGGAGGGATAGGAGGCAAAGTTTAGAACAGAGGCAGAAGGAACACCCATTCAGAGCCTGCCCCACATGTGGCCCATACATATACAGCCACCCAATTAGACAAGATGGATGAAACAAAGAAGTGCAGACAGACAGGAGAGGATGTAGATCGCTCCTGAGAGACACAGCCAGAATACAGCAAATACAGAGGCGAATGCCAGCAGCAAACCACTGAACTGAGAATAGGACCCCCGTTGAAGGAATCAGAGAAAGAACTGGAAGAGCTTGAAGGGGCTCGAGACCCCATATGTACAACAATGCCAAGCAACCAGAGCTTCCAGGGACTAAGCCACTCCCCAAAGACTATACATGGACTGAACCTGAGCTCCAACTGCATAGGTAGCAATGAATATAGTAAGAGCACCAGTGGAAGGGGAAGCCCTTGGTCCTGCCAAGACTGAACCCCCAGTGAA
Organism: Rattus rattus; assembly: GCF_011064425.1. Lineage (NCBI taxonomy): Eukaryota > Metazoa > Chordata > Mammalia > Rodentia > Muridae > Rattus > Rattus rattus. The sequence goes on along the minus strand of NC_046161.1, from coordinate 34,571,723 downwards.
CGTGATTGTTGGGGGGAGGGCGGCAATGGGGCGAGGATGGGGAGGGGAACACCCATAAAGAAGGGGAGATGGAGGGGTTAGGGGGATGTTGGCCCGGAAACTGGGAAAGGGAATAACACTCGAAATGTAAATAAGAAATACTCAAGTTAATAAAGATGAAAAAAATTAAATAAAAAAAAGACTGCCCCATGGGTAGAAAGAAAGTTTATTTGGGAAAGCAAATTGCTGGGCTGCCTCAGGCAGTGGCCAGTAGGTAAAGCCTTGACAGTATTATTAGGACGGTAGTGGCAGGTGGAAGGTAGGGTGAGAACCAAAACAGCTTGGGGGTTAGCATGAGGGTTTTTTTTTATCTGTTTCGTATGCTGCTTGGATTAATTGGGAACTAGATTTCCTAGGTGCTTGACTATTGAGAAGGAAGATGAAAGTAGTGACTTTCCTGGTAAACAGAAACTCACCAGAGATTGCTGAGGCATGCTGAGTTTAGTTTTCTGTTTACTCAATAACAACCCTTTTGTTTACCCAGTCAGAGTCCTGCCTGGGTTAAGTCCAAGGTGACATCTTAGAACATTGTCGGCAGCATTGCCATTTAGGGGTTCCTGCTTTGGACCTAACTCAGTGTATGGGGTTTTGTTATAAAAATCAAATATAAGAAAGATTTTGTTACCAGGATTATAGTGTTGCCATAGATACACACACACACACACACACACACACACACACACACACACACACACCATGAGATTTGCATTAGAACTGGACAATGAGAAGAAATTAGAAGAGTTATGAGATATATGCTAGAAAAAATTCTCTTAAAGTAATTGATAGGAATTTAAATTATTCTGGTTTAAAAGGGATCGACTAAAATCTTATCATCTAAGAGAAGATATACATTGCACTATAAATGGAATGTTGAAAATGTTAGCATTTCTTCTAGGCTCCACCCCACAGTTACCTGGCTACAGCCAGATATGCCTGACTCATAATGAAAGGGGCTGCTTTCCCTTCCTCTCTCACTTGTTCTCTTTCTCCCTTTACTCTCTTTCCCCTTTGTCCCTTCTCTCCCCATTCCCCTCTCCCTCTCTCTCCATGTGCTCATGGCCAGCCTTCTCTCTCTGTCTCACTGTCCTCACTGTCCCACTCTCTCTGTCTCTGTCTGTCTGTCTGTCTGTCTCTCTCTCTCTCTCTCATTCTCTGTATCTACTCCCCCCTCAACTCCTTTCTCCATGCCCTAAATAAACTCCATTCTATACTCTACCTGTCCTATGACTGGCACCATAGGGAGAGGATGCTTCAGCATGGGTCTGCAGAAGCACCCCTTCCCCTGCAACATACAGTGCCTCCACCAAACATATCCCTGGCCTGTATCTGTTGTATCTGTTGAGGCCTGTTTTATGACCGATTATATGGTCAATTTTGGAGAAGGTACCATGAAGTGCTGAGAAGAAGATATATCCTTTTGTTTTAGGGTGAAATGTTCTATAAATATCTGTTAAATCCACTTGATTTATAATTTCTGTTAGTTTCTCAATGTAATCCACTATGCAAACAAACTCAAAGGAAAAGCCCACATGATCACATCATTAGATGCAGAGAAAGCATTTGACAAAATTCAACACCCCTTCATGTTAAGTCTTAGAAACACCAGGAATTCAAGACCCATATCTAAATATAGTAAAAGCAATATGCAGCAAACCAGTAGTCAATATCAAAGTAAATGGAGAGAAACTTGAAGCAATCCCACTAAAACCAGGGACTAGACAAGGCTGCCTACTCTCTCCCTACTTATTCAATATAGTACTCGAAGTCCTAGCCAGAGCAATCAGACAACAAAAGGAGGTCAAAGGGATACAAATTGGAAAGGAAGAAGTCAAACTATCACTATTTGCAGATGAAAGTATATATAAGTGACCCCAAAAGTTCCACCAGACAACACCTAAGCCTGATAAACAACTTCAGCAAAGTGTCTGGATATAAAATTAACTCAAACAAATCAGTAGCCTTAAAGGATAAAACAGGCTGAGAAAAGAAATTAGGGAACATACCCTTCACAATAGTCCCAAATAATATAAAATAACTCGGGGTGACTTTAACCAAGGAAGTGAAATATCTGTAGGATCAGAACTTCAAGCCTCTGAAGAAAGAAATTGATGAAGATCTCAGAAGATGGAAAGATCTCCCATGCTCATGGATTGGCAGGATTAATATAGTAAAAATAGCCATTTTACCAAATGCAATCTACAGAATCAATGCAATCCCCATCAAAATTCCTACTCAATTCTTTATAGAGATAGAAAGAGCAATTTGCAAGTTTATTTGACATAACAAAAAACCCAGGATAATGAAAACTATCCTCAATAATAAAAGAACTTCTGGGGGAATCACCATCCCTGACTTCAAGCAGTATTACAGAGTCATCGTGATAAAAACTGTATGGTTTTGGTACAGAGACAGGCAGGTAGATCAATGGAATAGAATTCAAACCCAGAAATGAACCCAAGTAACTATGGTCACTTGATCTTTGACAAAGGAGCTAAAACCATCCAGTAGAAAAAAAAAAAGATAGCATTTTCAACAAATGGTGCTGGTTCAACTGGAGATCAGCTTGTAGAAGAATGCATATTGAACCATTGTTATCACCCTGTACAAAGCTTAAGTGCAAGTGGATCAAGGACCTCCACATCAAACCAGATACACTCTAATAGAAGAAAAAGTAGGTGAAGAGCCTCGAACACATGGGCACTGGGGGAAATTTTCCTGACCAAAACACCAATGGCTTATACTCTAAGATCAAGAATTGACAAAAAAGAGCTTTACAAACTGTACATCCAATAGAAGGCTAATATCCAATCTATACAAAGAACTCAAGAAGTTAGACTCCAGAAGTTAGACTCTATTAAAAGCTGGGGTACAGAACTAAACAAAGAATTCTCAGCTAAGGAATATTGAATGGCTTTGAAGTGCCTAAAGAAACGTTCAACATACTTAGTCCTCAGGGAAATGCAAGTCAAAACAACCCTGAGATTCTATCTGGCACCAGTCAGAATGGCTAAGATCAAAAACTCAGATGACAAAAGATGCTGGCAAGGATGTGGAGAAAGAGGAACACTCATTGTTGGTGGGATTGCAAGGTAGTACAACCACTCTGGAAATCAGTCTGGAGTTTTCTCAGAAAATTTGGTATTGCACTACCTGAGGGCACAGCTATACCACTCCTGGGTATATTTGTAAATTATATTCCAACATAAACAAAAACACATGCTCCAGTATGTTCGTAGTAGCCTTATTTATAATAGCCAGAAGCTGGAAAGAACCCAGATGCCCTTCAACAGAGAAATGGATACAGAAAACGTGGTACATCTACACAATGGAGTAGTACTCAGCTATCAAAAACAATGACTTTGTAAAATTCATAGGCAAATGGATGAACTAGAAAATATCATCCTGAGTGAGCTAACCCAATCACAAAAATACACACATGGTAGGCACTGACTGTTAAGTGGATATTAGCCCAAAAGCTCAAATTACCCAAGATATCATCCACAGACCACATGAAGCTCAAGAAGTTTGGCCAAAGTGCAGATGCAACAGTCCTTCTTAAAATAGGGAATAACAGTATTCATAGGAGGAATTATGGAGACAAAATTTGGAGTAGAGACCAAAGGAACGGCCATTCAGAGCCTGCCCCACATGTGGCCAATACATATACAGCCACCAAAACTAGATAATATTGATGAAGCCAAGAAGTGCATCCTGATAAGAGCCTGATATAGATGTCTCCTGAAAGGCTCATCCAGAGCGTGACAAATACAGGGGTAAATGCTAGCAGCAAACCATTGAACAAAGAACACACCACTGTAGGAAAGAACTTAGAGATATAAATTGTGAGCAATGACCTTAGAACAAATACCTACCAATTTGTGGGGACGAGATGTGCTCAATGATATGGGGGCTGTGCTGACAACTCAGCCTGTACGAAATGTGATGAGGAAACAAGGCCTCATCTCAGGGAGAGGATTGGGCAGAAATTTACAAGGCAAACCTTGTAGTGTAAGCGATAAAACAGGTTTGGGAAATTTATCTAAAGGGCCACTGTTAAACCTTTGCCCATCACCTGAAAGTCTAATGATCTGGCCCCTGTCCAAGGAAAAAAATTGGAGGCAGCTCATCAATTAGCACAGGAAGAATTAGAAGCTGGTCATATTGTTCCTTCCACTTCCCCTGGGAACACACCTATTTTTGTGATTAAGAAAAAGTCTGGAAAGTGAAGATTATTACAAGATTTAAGGGAAATCAATAAAATTATGATACCCATGGGACCTGATCAGCCTGGTCTCCCTACTCCTGTAGCTATACCTAAAAATTGGCATATGATAGTTATTGATTTAAAGGATTGTTTCTTTACTATTCCACTAGATCCTAAAGACTGAGAGATTTGCCTTTAGCATTCCTTCCATACATTTCCAAGAGCCTTCTCATCGCTATCATTGGGTCGTGTTACGTCAGGGGATGGCCAAGAGTCCTACCATGTGTCAGGTGTATGTAGCCTCTGCCCTAAAGCCTTTAAGGCAGAAATATCCACAGATTTATATTGTCCATTTCATGGATGCTATTTTGATAGCGGCTCCAGATGAAAAGGAGTTGCTGACAGCATATGCTGACTTACAAGAAAATTTGGCTGCTGCAGGGCTAGTGATTGTTCCTGAAAAGGTCCAAAAGGACTTCCCACATCAATATTTAGGACATGAATTATTACAAAAAGGAATTTGCCCACAAAACCTTAAAATTAGATTGGATAAACTGCAGACCTTAAATGACTTTCAAAAATTATTAGGGGATATAAATTGGCTCCGACCTACATTAAAATTAACCACGGGACAGTTGAAGCCATTGTTTGATAATTTAAAGGGCGATTCCTCTCCAAATTCACCTAGACAATTAACTCCAGAAGCTCGTGAATGTTTAAATTTAGTACAATGGGCTTTGGAAGAGGCTCACCTTAATTATATTGATTATTCTAGGCCTCTTTTATTCTTGATTTTCGTATCTGCTTATTCCCCTACGGGACTTTTTTGGCAAGATGGACCTTTAACGTGGGTTTATTTACAAGCTTCACCTGCGAAAATAGTGATGGCTTATCCTCAGGCCGTTGCTCAATTACTGTTTAAGGCTCAAAGAATTAGCTTACAGACTTTTGGTAAAGAACCAGATCTTTTTTTTTTTTTTTTTTTTTTTTTTTTG
>NC_046161.1:34553709-34566385 GCF_011064425.1 Rattus rattus | reverse complement strand
GGAGAGCTAAACCTACAGAGAGGCAGACACGCCTGGGAAACCAGAAGAGACTGCACTCTGCACACATCTCAGACGCCAGAGGAAAACACACAAACGCCATCTGAACCCTGGCACGGAGGCCCCGGAAAGAGCGGCGAGATCTTCCCCGGTTGCTGGCAGCCGTGGAGAGGTCGTAGGGCAGCACCCCCACCCAGCAAACTGAGCCTGGGACCACAGGTAAGACCAACTTTTCTGCTGCAAGTGACCTGCCTGAACCCAAGACACAGGCCCGCAGGAACAGCTGAAGACCTGTAGAGAGGAAAAACCATACCCTGTAAAGCAGAACACTCTGTCCCCATAACTGGCTGAAAGAAACAGGAAAACAGGTCTACAGCACCCTGACACACAGGCTTATAGGACAGGTTCTTAGCCACTGTCAGAAATAGCAGAACAAAGTAACACTAGAGATAATCTGATGATGAGAGGCAAGCCGGAACCCGCCAACAGAAACCAAGACTACATGGCATCATCGAGCCCAATTCTCTCAACAAAGCAAGCACTGAATATCGAAACACACCAGAAAAGCAAGATCTAGTTTCAAAATCATATTTGATCATGATGCTGGAGGACTTCAAGAAAGACGTGAAGAACTCCCTTAGAGAAACACAGGAAAACATTAATAAACAAGTAGAAGCCTACAGAGAGGAATCGCAAAAATCCCTGAAAGAATTCCAGGAAAACAAAATCAAACAGTTGAAGGAGTTAAAAATGGAAATAGAAGCAATCAAGAAAGAACACAGGGAAACAACCCTGGATATAGAAAACAAAAGGAAGAGACAAGGAGCCGTAGATACCAGCATCACCAACAGAATACAAGAGATAGAAGAGAGAATCTCAAGAGCAGAAGATTCTATAGAAATCATCGACACAACTGTCAAAGATAATGTAAATGAAAAAAGCTACTGGTCCAAAACATACAGGAAATCCAGGACTCAATGAGAAGATCAAACCTAAGGATAATAGGTACAGAAGAGAGTGAAGACTCCCAGCTCAAAGGACCAGTAAATATCTTCAACAAAGTCATAGAAGAAAACTTCCCTAACCTAAAAAAATAGATACCCATAGGCATACAAGAAGCCTACAGTACTCCAAATAGATTGGACCAGAAAAGAAACACCTCCCGTCACATAATAGTCAAAACACCAAATGCACTAAATAAAGAAAGAATATTAAAAATAGTAAGGGAAAAAGGTCAAGTAACATATAAAGGCAGACCTATCAGAATCACACCAGACTTTCGCCAGAAACTATGAAGGCCAGAAGATCCTGGACTGATGTCATACAGACCCTAAAAGAACACAAATGCCAGCGCAGGTTACTGTATCCTGCAAAACTCTCAATTAACATAGATGGAGAAACCAAGATATTCCATGACAAAACCAAATTTACACAATATCTTTCTACAAATCCAGCGCTACAAAGGATAATAAATGGTAAAGCCCAACATAAGGAGGCAAGCTATACCCTAGAAGAAGCAAGAAACTAATCGTCTTGGCAACAAAGCAAAGAGAAGAAAAGAACACAAACATAACCTCACATCCAAATATGAATATAACAGGAGGCCAATAGGGCCATACCTTTTAATAGTGATACTCCTTGTGCCAAACATATAGAAATCATCACAGTGTCATACAGGAAGCATCATACAATAGTAGAAAATGACTTACACATGTTCTCCTCTGACCAATGAAATAAATGTCATCTCCCATAAGTAGTTTAGTTTATTTTTAATGTCATAAGATGGATGAACATGACATCTATATTTTCTTTAAATTACAATTTTTGAAAATAGAATTTTTTCACACAAAATATTCTAATTGTGTCCCACCATATATTCCCCTGATTCTTGCCACCTCCAGAATCATCTAATCCTCAAGTTCTCTCTCTCTCTCTCTCTCTTCTCTCTCTCTCTCTCCATAGAAATCACACAGGCAAATAAAAAAAAACTAATGAAAATTAAAACAAAACCACCAACTGTAGGAATAAGAAAATACTCACAAGAAAGAAGCACAAAGATACATAAAGACAAATGCCCACCCATACAAACAAATTAAAATAAAACAGGAATTCATAATATATAAAAACTATTAGTACATTTAAAAATACAGTACATTCTGAGTCAAAAGCAATAACTCAAAAAATTATTCTTGAATCACATGAGTTGTCTGTCTACTGCATGGGATAAGACCTGATATTGCATGTGGATTCTGTACTCAGTAAGGAAATACTGGGATACACTAGTTATTCATTTGGAGAATTTGTAAAATGGAGATAGGTACTTGTTGAAGGGTAGGACAACATGTACCATTCCTGCTCTCAATGTATGGACATAACCTATGCAGACTCTGTGCATGTTGCTGTTTCTTATATGTGTTCATATGTGTATCGGCCCTAATATATCTGAAATGTATTTTTGCCTTGCTGGCGTTTCTCCCAGAATCACTGGCCTTAGTATCTTTTTACAATGTCTTCTACAAAGTTTGCTGAGACATGGAGGAGGAATTTTAATGGCGATATGTGATTTATGATAGTATTATCTAAGTTCTTTCATGCTGCACAATGTCCAGACATGGGTCTCTGTATCTGGACCTGTTTACTGTATCTGGTCCTGTTTACAGTATCTGTTAACTTCTATGATGAAGGTGCAGTAATACAATGTACTATGGATATAACATTGTTATTAGAAATACTTTTATTGATACATATTGTAAGCGGGCAATGGTACATTCTTTTAGTCCTAATCTCAGGTATTTTGTCATGGGAACAATGTTGAATATGAGTTGTGTTTCAGTGAGTAAACCTTAGATCATCATAGAGAAGTAGCTTTTTTCCAAGAAGGTGCCACACTACTGCAGCAGAGTATCATGTAGGCAGCTGACTATGGTAGATCAAATAGTATAGAGTTGAGTTTGGTGTTTAAATTTTCCTTCAGGTACCATGCAGAATACTTTTATGTTTCTTAATGTTCAACAGAAATGTAGGGTCCTCTTCTGTAATAGAGCCATCATCAGTGTGCGTAGAACATCAAGAGCCTAGGCAGTGTCTGAGATGTGTTTTGAGGGACTGGGTAACTCAGGATAATTTTTTTATCCCTCCTTTACTATGAGTTCTATTGTTTTTTAACAGCCGAGTAATATTCCATTGCATATTGTTGCACATTTTCATTAGCCATTTCCCCACTTGTGGACAGCTAGGCTGTATCCTCTTTCTTGCTGATATGAATAAGGCAGCATTGAATGGGAAGTAAGTGCCTCTAAACTAGGATATAGAGTCTTCTCTTTTTGATTCTGAAGTACAATATTCCCAAGGTTCCAAAGGCAAAATTGCACTGATTTGCAAAAGCAAATACAACTGTGTATTTCCACTAGCAGTGGATAAGGATTCTTATTACTCTTCACGTATTTAGCATGTGTGTTCATTTATTTCATTGATCTTGGAAATAATTATTAGTGGAAGATAAAATCTTCATATGGTTTGAAAATGCATATTGCTGATTACTAAGAATATTGAATTTTTCTTTCAATAAAATATTCATTTGAATGGTCAATTATGGGTCATAAGAGGAAGAGATTTTTATTTGAATAAAAGAAGGATATTAGGATAAAGGCATGGAAATTAGAGATACAGAGAACAATGTAATGATTAGTTTACAGAAAGAAACCAGAAGAAATAAGGCACCTAAAAACTTTAAGACATATTTCAGAGGAAGACATTAAGCAATATCTCTCTGTGTAGATGTGTGTGTGTGTGTGTGTGTGTGTGTGTGTGTGTGTGTGTGTGTGTGTGTAAATACACACAAATTTTTCCTTTAATCATCATAAAAGAGGCCAGCCGCAAAATGAATAAAACTTGGCCAATGAATTTAAGAAAATCTAGTTCATAAGTCAGGGATAAGAAATTATAAGCTCTAAGCTTCATGAGAAGATTTTTTTAATTGGACATTTTTTATTTACATTACAAATGTGATTCCCTTTCTCAGTTTTCATCCATAAGCCCCTTTCTCATCCTGTCTTCCTTCTTCTATAAGGGTGTTCTCCTCCCCAAACACATATGTTCCATCTCCTGCCTCTGAAATTTCCCAACACTGGAGAGTCCAGCCATTCCAGGATGTACAGATTCTTGACAGAGGAAACCAAAATGTTATAGGTAAATCAATGAGCCTACAGCAAATTAATTTGCCATTAAAAATATTTTTTCAGTAGAAAACTCTCTATATTCCTCCTAGATCTCAGACACAGATTTCATTCTTACCCTTAAAGCCACAAGTTAAGTGATGCTTGAAGTAGTGATTACCTCTGTGCTCACGGGGCCACATAACTTTTGACAGAACAGGAAGATTGATGGAAACAGTTACAAAAGTTCTAGTACAATGCAGAGGTACCCGAGAACATGAAATGACAGTGCTGTTTGTAAAGGATTTAACAGTCATCTCAAAGCCAAATCTTAAACCTGATTTGTACAGGAGCCATCTGAAGTATGTTCTCCCTCAGAGACACAAGAATAATAATGCAGGACACTGTTAGGTAGCATACCACAGTATATGTAAATTAACATAATAGGTGAATAAGAATTCAAAGTCAATGAAAATCCTGTGATACTGACTGACTTTAAAAATGGATGCAGAGAAATGTTTGCCATGAACACATAGAAAACAGAGATTTAAAAGTGAAATTATAAAAAAAATGAAACTAATTTATTAGACCATTGTGTATTGCCACATTTTCTTTTATCAGCCATCATGGAAGGGGCTGTATTTTTGGCACCAATAATGGCAGATACCTCCTTCAGGGATGGTAATTACCATTTATGGATTGATCCAGGAAATGTCCAATTTTTTTCAATAGGACTGAGCAAATATTTCCGGAACAGGGTTGGGGTGTGGTTAGGGAGTTTGTTCTGAATGATGAGAATCAGTTGAGTCAGCAGGCCGTTCCTATTTGCTTCTGCATGTAGGTAACACTCAGAAGCCAGCACGAGGATTGTCCAATTACAACCTAGGTTTGTTTTGCATGTTGAATACAACTCTTTGTCCTTGAATCAACTACTCTTTAATCACTCTTAGAATGACTCTAATCAAAATCATCAACCTGTTTCAAAGCCCAATCAAATCTGTTTTTGAAGAAACCCCATTTTATGAGAGATAAGGGACTAAACTACAACTCTAGGAATAAAATCACAAACTCCAGCTGAGCAAACATCCTAGGAAATTCACCCCTGTTAGCAACAGCCAGCAAGTCAGGGTAAAATAGCAAAATCAAGATATATATAGATATCTTAAGACATCCTGCAGAGAATAGATACATTAGCCATCCAGTTCATTGGGTAGTTTTTTTTCCCTGTGTGCAGTTCCTGCCGTGTATCCCAGAAATGCTGTTGTTAAAAGATTAACCTGCTGACCCTTATGTAAATTGCCAAAATTTGCGATAGCCACAATAAAAACCCTGAATTCCTAGGATTTTCGATATGACATGCTGTGACATTAACCATCGGTGACATTGATGTAGAACTCATAATTAAGACCCTTATGTATTTACAAAATGTCTTTTGAGGTTCTGCAACATGTGTGTATCACAGTAAGCTATCACTTAAATAAATCTATTTACCTCGTTTGTTGATGTTAAACTCTGCTTTGTAATTTATACCAACAGTTTAGCTCAGCCTTTATTAGAATAAACATTTCTATTCATTTTAAAAAATCATTTATTTATTTATGTATTTAAGTATTAATTTACTTGTTTATTATACAGTAATACACTGTAGTTGTATTCATACACACCAGAGAGGGTATTGGATCCCATTGCAAATTGTTGTGAGCCACCAGGTGGTTACTGTGATTTGAACTCAACTCAGGACCTCTGGAAGAGCAATCAGTCCTCTTAACCACTGAGCCATTTCTCCAGGGCCCAATATTCTATATCTAATGTTCCTTTTTCCTTTCATATATATCTACAAAAAATGTGGCCTTAGGCCAAAATTTTAATTCTTCATCTTCAGTATTAGTTATATTCATTTTTTTGTCTTACATTTAAGATTTTCTATCATTATTCTTCTGTTTATTCTTGTCTCATTCTTTAAATCTCATTTCCATCCACAAATTCGACATGGCTGTCCCCAATGTCTCTCCTCTCTTCCATATCCACTCCTTCCCTATGTTAAAAAGGGGGGGTAAGAGGAAGAGGGGAAGGGGGAGAGAGGTGAGGAAGAGGGGAGAGGGAAAGGGGACAGGGAGCAGGAAAGAGAGAGGTTACCCAAGGATGTGTCAATCAAACACCATATTTAGCATAAAAAGTTAAGGTAAGACAAAACCGCTTATCAAAACTGGGCGAAGAAACAATCAGCGATTTAATTTCTTCTAGATGAAGTAAGTCAAAATATGCATTAGGATGGATGCTATGTTTCCTTGTTAAAAATTATTTTTAAATCTCATTCCTAAATTTTTCTGATGAGTGGATTTAGAACCACAGCAATTCGTAAGAGATGCTGTCTAGACAATACTGACTGGTATAAAACCACATTAAAGATAAGAATGTCCTTTTCCGGGGTTGGGGATTTAGCTCAGTGGTAGAGCGCTTGCCTAGCAAGCACAAGGCCCTGGGTTCGGTCCCCAGCTCCGAAGGAAAAAAAAAAAACAAAACAGAATGTCCTTTTCCTTTCAGAACCCTCAACAACAACATGTATCCTATTGCAGCGAACTGATCCAGTAAGTAGAATGTCTACAGGAAATGAGTCATAAAAGCACTGTGCAGAGTGTTGCTCCTCCCCTTCAGGCCATGGCCTCTGGCAAGAGAAATTGTGGTGAAACTACAAGGACCAGAGTTCCTTTCAGTTTTCAACCACCCTTGGAGCCAAGACTAGAAGTGACACCCACTTCATTAAATTCCTTTGGTTGTAGGAACACTGGATGGTGATTTTTTTCCTTTTGTTACATTCAAGATTCCATTGATTGAATCTTGTCTTTTCAGTTATTACGGATAGTACAAGTCTCGACTATTTTTTTTTCCAGTTAACCTTGAAATGCGGCTAAAGGAGGGAAGTGAACAATTCAGCATTAATTCAGGGATTACAGAAGTCACGATTCACTAAGCATAGTTTTAAAATGGAAAAATTTCCTTGAATTTTCAGCAAATTTGTAGGCTTTTTAAAAAATTATTACACGTAAAGTTAGATGTCATTCTTTATCAGAATATGCTGTAAATTCTGAAGTTCTTTATATGTGTCTGCCTATATATATGCACAGAAGTAGAAGACAACGTTATATAGGAGAAAACTGCCTTCGTGCCACATAATGTTTCATCAAGTATTATGTCAATTACAGTGTACGGAATGTGGCCTCTGTTATTTTAAGCAACATTTTGCTTTATGTCATTTAATATTCATTACTCTTTTTAGGCTGTCAGTAAAGCAGTTTTTAATGATATAAAAAAATTCAACACAGTCATCTTGTGAAGACATTTTGGTTATATCAGAGTACATCATAGAATATTGACAATTCATTTTTAGCTGAAGAACCAGTGAAGGACCAGTGAAGGGAAAATGATTAATTGCTGATGAAGACTGGGTCAAGAAAGATCAGAGTGATAAGCCATCATCTTGAAAAAACGAAAGATGAAAAACACACAGGTATGCAGACAGGTGTATCCTTGCTCATAGAAAGATCATTCTTATTCAAATAGAATTATATGTGAAAACATACATATATACTAAATAGAAGATTCTGTATCCTGGATTAAATTTGATTGAGGAAGAAAACAATGTCATCTTTAGTGCATATAAGCATTTTCTTATCATTGTTGTTGCTGCTTGTTCTTGTTTCTGCTCTACTCTTTTCCATTACACTTTCAGGTTTGAAGTTTTAGAGCATTGTATGTTTGTAAAATGGTGTAATTGTGTATTACAGTGTTGACCCAATAATTGAAGTTTTTTTTTTATTTAAAGAAAGTTTTCCCTTTTCAAACATATCTGCCCTTTCCAATAAAAAACCGTACTATTTTTCATGAATTCTATCATCAAACATTGGGTTACCTCACTCAGGATGATATTTTCTAATTCCTCCCAGTCCCTATTAATTACATTAAGTCATTGTTTTTGATAGCTGCGTAGTATTACATTGTGTAGATGTACCACAATTTCTCTATCCAATCCTTTAAAGGACACCTGGGTTCTTTCCAGCTTCTGGATATTATAAATTAGGCTGCTGTGAACATAGTGCAGCATGTGTTCTTGTTATAGATTGGACCACAATTTGGGTATATGCCCAGGAGTTTTATAGCAGGGTCCTCAGTTATTGCAATGTCCAGTTTTCTGAGGAACCTCAAGATTAATTTCCCGTGTTATTGTTCCAGTTTGCAATTCCACCAATAATGGAGGAGTGTTCCTCTTCCTCCACATCATTGTCAACACATTTGGTCATCTGAGTTTTTGATCTTAGACATTCTGACTGGTGTGAGATGGATCTTAGGGTTCTTTTATTTAGCATTTCCCTGATGATTAAGGATGTTGAACATTTCTTTATGTGCTTCTCAGCTATTCGATAGTCCTCAGTTGAGAATTCTTTGTTTAGCTCTGTACGACATTTTTAACAGGGGTATTTCATGATCTGTAGTATACTTACATGAGTTCTTTGTATATTTTGGATATTAGCCCCCTATTGGATGTGAAATTGAAAAAGATCTTTGATCTTTTGCCAATCTGTTGGATGCCATTTGGTCCTAATGACAGTGACAGTGTTCTTTGACTTACAGAAGTTTTTCAGTTTTATGAGGTCCCATTTGTTGATTTATGATCTTACAGCATAAGCCATTGGTGCTTTGCTCAGTAAATATTCCCCAGTTCCCATGTGTTCAAAATCTTCAAGTCTTTTTCTTCTATTATTTGAGGTTATCAACTTTGATGTGGAGGTCCTTGATTCACTTGGACTTCAGGTTTGTTCAGGGCTATAAGAATGGATTGGTTTGCATTCTTCAACATGCTGATCTCAAGTGAACCAGATCTTTTTGTAGAAAATGCTATCTTTTTTCCTCTGGATGGTTTTAGCTCCTTTGTCAAAGATCAAGTGACATGGGGCTTCAATTCTAGTCCATTGATTTAACTGTCTGCCTCTGTACCAATACCATACAGTTTTAATCACTATTGCTCTGTAATACTGCCTGAGGTCATGGATGGTGATTTCCCCAGAAGATCTTTAATTGTTGAGGATAGTTTTTGTTATCTTGGATTTTTTGTAATTCCAAATGAATTTTTAAATTTTTCTTTCTAACTCTTTGAAGAATTGATTTAGAATTTTTATGGAGATTGGATTGAATCTGTAGATTGCTTTTGGCAAAATGGCCATTTTTACTATATCAATCCTGCTAATTAATCCATGAGTGTGGGAGTTCAATCCATCTTCTGAGATCTTCTTCAATTTTTTGCTTTAGAGAATTGAAGTTCTTGCCATAAAGATCTTTCACTTGCTTTGTTATGATAATTGGGACAATTGTGAAGAGTGTCATTTCCCTAATTTCTTCCCACCCTGTTTGTCATTTGAGGATGAAGGCTACTCATTTCTTGAATTAATTTTATATCCAGCCACATGGCTGAAGTTGTTTATCAGGTTAAGAGTTCTCTGCTGGAACTTTTGGGGTCACTTATGTATACTGTCCTATCATTTACAAATAATGATATTTTGACTTCTCCCTTTCCAATGTGTATCCCTTTGACCTCATTTTGTTGTCTGATTACTCTGGCTAGGACTTCAAGTACTATGTTGAGTAAGTAGGGGGAGAGTGGGCAGGCTTGACTAGTCCCTGATTTTAGTGGGACTGCTTCAAGTTTCTGTCCATTTAGCTTAATGTTGGCTACCTGTTTGCTGGATATTGCTTTTAATATTTATGTGTCGTCCTTAAATTCCTGATCTTTCTAAGACTTTTAATATGAAAGAGTATTGTATTTTGTCAAGGACTTTCTCAGCACCTAATAAAATGATCATGCTTTTTTTCTTTACTTTATTTATATAGTGAATTATGTTCATGGATTTCCATGTATTGAACCATCCCTGCATACCTGGGATGAACCCTATTTGATCATGAAGAATGATTTTTTTTGATGTGTTCTTGTATTCAGTTTGCCGATATTTTATTGAGTATTTTTGTGTCAATGTTCATAAGAGAAATTGGTCTGAAGTTCTCTTTCTTTGTTGGGTCTATGTGTGGTTTAGGAATAAGCATAATTGTGGCTTCATAGAAGGAATTAGATAGTGTTCCTTCTGTTTCTATTTTGTGGAATGGTTTAGACAGAACTGGTATAATTTACATGACATTCTGATATAATTCTTCACTAAATCCATCTGGTTCTGGGCTCCTTTTGTTTGGGAGACATTTCATAACTGCTTCTATTTCTTTATGAGTTATGTGAATGTTTCAATGGTTTATCTGATCCTACTTTAACTTTGGTACCTGGTTTCTGTCTAGAAAATTGTCCATTTCTTCCAGATTTCAAGTTTTTTTGAATATAGAATTTGTAGTAGGATCTGATGTTTTTTGGATTTCTTGAGATTCTGTTGTTGTGTTTCACTTTTCATTTCTGGCTTTGTTAATTTGGATATAGTCTCTGTGTCCTCTGGTTAGTCTGACTGAGTGTTTATCTCTCTTGTTTATTTCCTCAAAGAACCAACTCCTAGTTTTGTAGATTCTTAGTATAATCCTTTTAGTTTGTACTCTGTTGATTTCATACCTGTGTTTGATTTTTCCCTTAATTTTACTCCTCTAGTGTGCATTTGCTTCTTTTTGTTCTAGAGCTTTTAAGTGTGCTGTCATGCTTCTAATGTACGCTCTCTTATGTTTCGTTTTGGAGGCACTCAGAGCTATGAGAATTCCTCTTAGCACTGCTTTCATTTTATCCCGTATGTTGTGTGCCTTCATCTTCATTAAATTCTAAAAAGTCTTCAATTTCTCTCTCTCTCTCTCTCTCTCTCTCTCTCTCTCTCTCTCTCTCTCTCTCTCTTTATTTATTTCCCAATTTATCAATGAATAGAGTGCTCTTCGACTACCATGTATATGTAGGCTTTCTGTCCTGTTTGTTGTTATTGAAGGCCAACCTTAGTTCACATCATCATGATATGTGATTTTAAATGCAAATCTTGATTTACTGGTGTGTTTGGATATCCAGCATTTACTTTGGTGAGTGATGATACCAAGTAGTCATGGCTTCTGTTGCCTAGGTTCTTGTAATTGCCTAGCACCATCAGGTAGTCTCTGATGTTAGCCTTTTTTGCTGTCCCTGACAGTGGTTAACCGTCTCTGTGCCTGTGTGTAAGCACTCCTGGAGAACTGTTTTCTTTCAGACATATCTGGCAACAAAAAGCTGCTCCTGTGTTTGAGTGACATGAAGCCTACAGGTGGGTCGCTTAGAGCAGAAGAGTTGGTCTGACCTCTGCTCCCAGGTGTGTAGGTTATCTGGAAACTGGCATTTGGCTCTTGGCATAGGCAGACATCGGAAGGGTCCTTCCTCTGACTGCTCTTAATTCCCTGTGTCCAGCATGCACAGAGGGCACTAGGCATTCCTCTTGGGTCAGAAATGTTGAAAGAATTAGTTGTCTTCTCTGAGCTGTCAGGATTGTCCACATTTCTGAGAGTACACCTCTCTCCCCCGACCAGATTTGGGTGCAGAGAGCTCTTCATTGGTTCAGCTCTGGGCACAGTCAGAAACAGGAAGTGTTCTGCCCCAGATAACTTCTTGCCTTTGTGTGTCCTAATTCTACCAGGACAGTTGTTTGGAGCAGAAGAATTGGTCTTACTTCTCTTCTCAGGTGTACAGGTGCTTCTGAACACTGATATTTAGTTCTCACACAGGCAAAAATCAGTAGGCTCATTCCTCTTTTGCTCCTAAGTCCCTATGCCCAGAGGGCACTAAGGCCACTAGGAGGGTTCCTCTTGGGCAAGGAATGTGAGCATAAGTTGTAATCTTCTCTGAACTCTCAGTATTGTCTGCAATTCTAAGAGTCCAGCTCTCACCAGAGAACTATGGGATCAGTTAACTTTGGTAGGCACACTTTTTTTTTATTAACTTGAGTATTTCTTATATACATTTCGAGTGTTATTCCCTTTCCCGGTTTCCGGGCAAACATCCCCCTCCCCCCTCCCCTTCTTTATGGGTGTTCCCCTCCCCATCCTCCCCCCCATTGCCGCCCTCCCCCCACCAATCTAGTTCACTGGGGGTTCAGTCTTAGCAGGACCCAGGGCTTCCCCTTCCACTGGTGCTCTTATTAGGATATTCATTGCTACCTATGAGGTCAGAGTCCAGGGTCAGTCCATGTATAGTCTTTAGGTAGTGGCTTAGTCCCTGGAAGCTCTGGTTGCTTGGTACTGTTGTACATAACGGGTCTCGAGCCCCTTCAAGCTCTTCTAGTTCTTTCTCTGATTCCTTCAACGGGGGTCCTATTCTCAATTCAGTGGTTTGCTGCTGGCATACGCCTCTGTGTTTGCTGTATTCTGGCTGTGTCTCTCTGGAGAGATCTACATCTGGCTCCTGTCGGCCTGCACTTCTTTGCTTCATCCATCTTGTCTAATTGGATGGCTGTATATGCATGGGCCACATGTGGGGCAGGCACTGAATGGGTGTTCCTTCTGTGTCTGTTTTAATCTTTGCTGCTCTAGTCCCT
>NC_046161.1:34498468-34553609 GCF_011064425.1 Rattus rattus | reverse complement strand
CCTCTCCCCTCTTGCCCCCCCTTACCCCCCTCCTCCCCCTCTCCCCTCTCTCCCCTCTCCCTTCCCCCCCTCTCCCCATTCCCCCCCTCTCTCCCTCTCCCCCCCATCTCCCCCCTCTCCCCCCCCCCCCCCCTCCCCCCCCCCCCCCCCCCCCCCCCCTCCCCCCCCCTCCCCCCCTCTCCCCCCCTCTCCCTCTCCCCTCTTCCTCCTCCCTCTCCCCTCTCCTTCCTCCCTCTTCCCATCGCCCTCCTCCCTCTCCCCCTCTCTCCCCCTCTCCTCTCCCCATCTCCCCCCCCTCTCCCTCTTTCCCCCCCTTTCCCCCTCTCCCCCTCTTCCTCCCTCTTCCCCTCTCCCCTCTCCCCTCTCCCCCCTCTCCTCCCCTCCCCCCTTCTTCCCCCCTCTCCCTCCCCCCTCTCCCTCTGGGTGGGCCCCCCTCTCCCCCTCTCCCCCCCTCCCCCCCTCCCCCCCTCCCCCCCCCTCCCCTCTCCCCCTCCCCCCTCCCCCCTCCCCCCCTCCCCCTCCCCCCTCTCCCTCTTTAGTACAGGTAGAGGGCAAGGTCTGGAATTTGAGGTATTTAGGGCTTTTTTAAACCTCAGACTTCTTAGCTGCATTTTTTATTCTTTCATTCCCCCTTCTTTTTTCTTTTTTCTTATTCCCCCTGGGGCCCCCGCCTTTGCACTTGCTAGGCCCTCTCCCCCTCCCCCCCTCCCCCATTTCCCCACTTCTTCTAGTCTACCTCTAATCCTCTAGAACTAAATTTTAGTATCTTTTATAATATTGGCTTTGTTGTCCCCTCCCCCCTCTACCCCCCTATCAAAACATCAAAATCTCCCCCTCTCCCCTCTTTCTCTAATGAAGGTAACTAGTTTCTTTAACACACATGGACTTATATTCCCCCCCAGAAGTAAAACTCCCCCAGGGTCCCCCTAAAGGGAAGATATCAGAGTAGTCATCCAAAGAGATCTACTAAACCAGCTCTGAACCATCCCCCTGATGCCCTTCTCTGTCTCTCTGTCTTTTGTCTAACTTTTTCTAAGTTTATTCATGGAGTCTTTTAATTACTCCTGAATGGTCTACATAGAAGAAACATTCTTCTTTTTCAGTGTAGCCCCTCTCCCCCTTTAAGGAATATCCCCTCAAATCTTCTCCCCTTCTGAAGGGCTACCTCTGAGAGGGAGGTTAGGTATTCTTGGAGGTCAGCTAAAAGCTTTTTTCACTCTTTTATATCTGAGTAATGGCAGTTCTGAATTCTCTATAAGCCTTGCCTTGCAGGGCAACAGCAGATTTCCTTGTAGCTGACCTTGCAGTACCTAAACTCTTTAGTATCAGGATTCCAATCTGGACACTATCTGAACCTACACACAAAGGTCATGACTGTCTTTTAGAACTTCTAAGATTATAAGGTTGTGATCCCTGAGTCACAGTCCCAAGAAGTGTTAGGAGTACTAACATATGCAATGTTACATCATTTGCAATAAAAATCAAGCCTATCCCCACACCTATCCCGATGGAACCCAGGGCAAACATGAAATTCTTGTTTCTAAAGCACACTCCTCAAGTGAGCATAATAGCAACCTCCCAATCACGTCTCTGATGTATCCAATTATCTGATGTGCAAGTCTAGGGAGCTTTTCGAAGATCTGAGTGTCCCTCTTACTCCCAGGTCTTAGCCCCAACAGCTAGTATGGAGCTGGTGAGGGCTGAGACTTGATGGCTGTCAGGGTGGCCAGCAGCACCAGGTATGGTCCTTTCCAGTGAGGCTCGAGTGTCTGGGCTCCGTGTCATTGTATGTCGCTGCAGTCTCTGACCTGGAACTGATAGGATGCCTCGGGGGTCCCCGGGGCATAGGCTGCTGTCAGCTGTGACGAGACTTCTTTCTGTATTACCTGTAGGTTTTTAGCCTGGCATACAAATCATTATTACTATGACATGTTGGTTCAGTAACACCATCTAATACAGCCAGAGGAGCTGAGGCCCCATATAAGATCTCAAAGTAGGTAAAGCTGAATCTGGAAGGTGTATTTCTTGCTCTGAAGAGAGCAAGAGGGAAGGAGTGCCACCTAGTCTGTGCCAGTTTCCATGGTCAATTTGGTCAGGGTCTCTTTTAGAGTTTTATTTGTTTACTCTACCCGTCCTGAACTTTGAGGTCTGTAAATACAACATAATTTCTAATTGATGTCTAAATACTTGGCCACACCCTGCTTACCTTGGCAACAAAAGTAGGGCCGTTGTCTGACCAGATTACCTCGGGCATTACAGACCTGGGGAAGATTTCTTCCAGTATCTTCTGGATGACTACCGAGGTCATCTCTTGCTTGGTGAGGAAAGTTTCTATCTATTCCTGAAAAGGTATCTACAAGCACTAGGAGATACTTGTGATCATATTTTCCTGGTTTTATCTCAGTGAAGTTCACTTTGACTTCCCACTAAATTCTCTATGTCTCTTTGCCCTATTTGCTTGCTAAGCATTCACTTACTGCCATACTTTATACTTCTGTTTACTGCCTCTCTGGCTAAAATTTTAAAGTCTATTACATATACCTTAACTACTTGGACAAGCTTCTTATCTCCTAAATGAGTCCATTTGTGTATTTGGCAAAGTGAATCTTTTGTTTGTTCTCTGAGGAATATAGTTTTCCCTCAAGTGTGCCATTGTCTTTTTTTCTTTTAAGCAATTTGGGCCTTTTCTTCTGTTGTACATTCTAAGTGAGGCCATCCCTTAGTCTGATATCAGTTCCCAGGGGCTGTCTCTTGTAGGCCTGCAACCAGGATAGGCTCCTGCATAGCCATTTCTCAAACCACTTGATCTGCTTTGTTACTGGCCCATGCCACTGAATCTCTTCCCTCCTGTTGTCCTGGACAATGAATAATACTCACAGTTGCTGGCTTCATCAGGGCATCAGGGCAAAGACATCCGCGGCACTGATGTGCTGGGGGCTAGAGGTTCAGCCATCCCAGATGACATTTGTCCACCATGGCAGCACCCACTTATATCTGACCTTCATGAAGAGAACTGTTCCGGTCTGTGGACAAGGTAGTTTCAGCTTTCAGCAGGGGTCGATCGGTCAGTTGCAGATGTCTTCCCTCCACCCATGGGCTTCTGCCAGTGCTTGACATTCATGCTGTGGTGGCTTCAGATCAGGATTGGACAGCAAGGTGACCAGATTCCCAACCAGTGGAGAATCTAGTCCATGACAGCTGACCAGTGGTCCCATCCTCTAGGACATTTTATTCAAAGGCAAAACATCAACCACTCTACCACAGTTTTAAGTTCTGGATTATTGGGTGATAATTTTTAGTACCCGGCTGGCAGGAGTGATGTGTTCCAGGCAGAATGTCACTAAGCCACACATCTCTCAGCATCAGGTACATGTGCACTGAGGCAGGTCTTAAGCTCCACATACACAGTCTGCAGATATGCATACACATGGCCTCACCCAGCCATTTCAGCCCACACAAGCCATTTTGGAGAGCAAATTTCTCATGAGCAAGGGTTAGGGGCAGTCAGGGATTACCATGAGCTAGTGGGTTACCCGGCCCACACCAAGGTCCACTGTTCTTTGGGGAGTCCATAAGTATTGTTTGTTGCCAGTAGCCCCCTGTACCCAAGGTCTTTTGCTGGACACTAGTCCATTTGGGCATAGGAGCACAGAGTGTTAGCCCCCCCCCCCATATTTACAAAACAAATGGGCAGGCTTCCCTTCTATCTTTGTGCATAGCCAGCATTCTAGGACCAAGAGGCTTGCCTCCAGGGCCACTAGAGAGGCCCCTCTTGTTCTTCCTGGGGCAGTCCCTGACCAGTGTCCTTTTTCTTTGCATTAGGCACACTGATCTTTAGCCAGGAATTCTCTTCTGTTGCCAGGTACTGTTTTCCTAGATTCCCTAACTACTGTGGCCAGTATATGTTCGTCTCTTGTCTTTCATCTCTCTTTAGCTCTCTAGCTTCCTCTTCTTTTTGTCTCTTTTCTTCCCTAGCTTCCTGCTCTTTTAACCTTCTTTTCTCTTTCCCTTTTTCTTACCTTAGCCAGATTGGTGAGGCATTTTCCAGCCCCTTGGAGACCCAGCCTTGGAGCCTGGTGGTAGACCGAGAGCACTCTCTACCTTCAGGGGTATTGAAATCAACAGTCAGGAGTGAGGGTCTTCCATTCATGTCTGGAACATTTTTTTTCTGGCCTCTAGTAGGATTCTGTCTTTCCTCGGTGGTAAAGAAGACCTGTAACAGTTACTAACAAGCGTCTCAAGTGGGATGGTGAGAAAACAAGAAGAGAATCTAGAGAATAGAGGTCCACTGAAGAGGACAAATAGCATTTATTCACACAGATAAACCAGGAGGCCTTTTCTGGACAAAAAGGCCATTGTAAAAAGAAGCACAAGCTTTGTCTGTGAAACAGAAAGGTGAGCAGAGAGGCAGCTGATCTGTTACCGACTATCTCTCTGGACTTAGATTTTCCCTCAAGTATCTCTCTTTAGTGTCAGCTTGGTAGCTTTACCTCTCAAGAGAACCAGCCTCCAAATGACACTAGACTTCTAGTAAGAACTAATAACAAAAGGATGGAGAGATGGTTAGGACCTGGGTGCTAGATGCCAAGTGGCTGACAAAAGAATTGTAACCAGTTCACCTGGGACTTTCAGGACCTCAGTAGCAGCCCTTTACCAAACTGTCTCAGTGGGCTAAAAGCCCATGGAAAAGAAAAGATTAATCCTGACCTTGGCCACAGCCAAAGTCTGAATTCTAAATTTTGACTGGCAAAACAAAGTTCTTCACAGTTTGTTGTAGATTCTTTTGAAACTATTTTATGGGCTTCTCTGTCCCCCAACCTGGGGCATTTTGACCACAGGGGCAGGAACTGTCTGCTGAGGGGATAGGATCAAAGGCACTCTCCATGTCAATGATGACCTACAGGGAAGGTAACTTAATGTTGGAGATCAACTCCTCTCTTGGAATAAGGCCAGCAGATAAGGCAGGCTCCCTTAAAGAACTTCTCTTAATGAATGCTCTCCTTCTGTGAGAAAGTGTTGAAGTTGCTAAAGACAGCAACTGGAATTTTTTTGGGGGGCTGGGGGCAAAAGTCTCATAAAACAACCACTAACTCCACACTATCTTTTTGCTGTCAAAGCGTGAACCCTGGCCAGCCTCATCACCTTGAAACTCCACTTATGCTCACTTGGCCTGAGCTGCGCTGCTGCCCATATGCAGCCTGCAGCTTGCTTGCAAACAGGCATGCACGATTGCCACCCTCAGCCCCACACTTCCCTACTCTGTGCTGTCCCTTTCTTAGAAGCTGTGAATGTTTAAGGAACAGGGAGAATTTTTCTTCAGGATCTAAGGTAAAATGTTCAGGTTATTGTTAATGCCTGCTTCAGACAGGGTTACTCGGTAACCTGGAGTCCTTCATACACAACTGATAACAGCAGCTAGACTGGACAAGGGGAGCAAAGGGAGGGGTATCTCTCCTTGGGGAGGAGGCTCAAGAGAGAAAGATAAAAGTCCCTGGCAGAAAACAATTTTTCTCAAACAAATTATTTTTAACTTTTAAGTTAAGCACCAAGAGGACCAAGTAAAACTCTTTGACGAACAAAACAAATAGTGCCATGATTTCAAACACAGTCGGCAGTCCAAATTCAAACACAGTCATCAGTCCAAATTCAAAAATGAAACAAAAGCCAAAAAGACACTCGACAATACCACAGAAAACAAACCAGACAAACAAGACCAAGACAAAGCACCCTATAACCAATTTCCACAGATGCCTGGTACCTTCAGTACATTGCCCAAACTGCAGCTTAACCTTAGCTGCTTCTGGGATGAGACGGACCATCTGATTCCACCTCCCAACAGGATTCCAGAGTGTCCTCTTGCCCTAACATCAGTCCAATGGTCCACCGTCAAAGACAAAGGGGTTGTCACAATCTGCCCCATGGCAAAGAAAAAGAACACCAAACAGAAACAGAATACAGACAACAGACACTAACACATCCAAGCATACTTGTCCAAGTCTAGACTTAAATAGGCAGCTGAACGCGACCTCTGATGGAGTGGGATTCCTCATCCACTCTCGCCTAGGTAACAGGAGCACTCTGTCTCCTTTGCTCCAAAAAAAAAAAAAAAAAAAAAAAAGTCAGGTCCTCCTGACTGCCCACAGTCTGGTCCTCCTGAATGCTCTCCATCTGTGGAACATCTTCCAGGGCTGCAGTTTTCGTGCCCGGGCATCCCCCCTTCCGCAGCCAGAGGGTCCTCACGGTGCGCAGAGGTGGCTGCATGGAGTGGGATTCCACGTCCACTCCCTTATTTCAAACCGATACTAACCAGAACCAGAACAGAGACAGACACAGACAGCGGCCACACACTCAGACACAATTGGGGATCCCCCTTATCTCCAAGAAGGTTTTCGGAGTTGTGGGTGGTTGCGAGATCCCAGAGGAGCCCCGAAATGAAAGACCACCGGAGCAGGGAGACCCTCACTTAAGTCTCGGGATGATGCGACCCCCCCCAAGAACTCACATGAGACCATCCTTTCTGTAATAAACATGAGGTTTATTGATAGAAACCAGTGCACTGGGGTCGAGACTCATATCCCACACAGGGGCAATGGAGTTCAACCCAGAGAGTCTGGGAGAAAGGGTATTTAAAGGGAGAAACCACAACCCAAGGGGGCAGGGGTGCTGTCATTCGAAAATCACAAGAATACCAGTGAAAAATCACAAGGAGAAAACTCCCTGTTTCTCAAGATTGTTCTTTAAGATTTTAATCTAACTTTATGGTCAGCTAGTACAGGTAGAGGGCAGGGTCTGGAATTTGAGGTATTTAGGGCTTTTTTAAACTTCAGACTTCTTAGCTGCATTTTTTTTATTCTTTCAGTTTTTGTCCTTTAATCATCATAAAAGAGGCCAGCCACATAATGAATAAAACTTGGTCAGTGAATTTAAGAAAATCTAGTTCATAAGTCAGGGATAAGAAATTATAAAGCTCCAAGCTTCATGGGAAGATTTTTTTAATTGGACATTTTTTATTTACATTACAAACGTGATTCCCTTTCCCTGTTTTCCATCCATAATCCCCCTATCACATCCCCTCTTCCTTCTTCTATTAGGGTGTTCTCCTCCCCAACCACATATTTCCCATCTCCTGGCTCTGACATTCCCCAACACTTCAGAATCCTGCCTTGGTAGGATGTACAGATTCTTGATAGGTGAAGTTAAAATGTTATAGCCTACAGCAAATTAATTTGCTATTAAAAATATATTTTCTGGGGAAAACTCTCTATATTCCTCTAGATATCAGACACAGATTTCATTCTTACCCTTAAAGCCACAAGTTAAGTGATGCTTGAAGTAGAGATTACCTCTGTGCTTACAGGGTCACATAGCTTTTGACAGAACAGAAAGATTGACGGAAACAGCTACAAAAGTTCTTAGTACAATGACCCGTCCAGCAGGTGAAGTTATTCAGGGTCCCGAAGAGGCACTACCTGAGGGTCAAGGGGGGGAGAAAAGAAGGAGATCAAGCAAGGTTCTGTTGTCAAGGTCTCATTTATTGAGAGGAATGTACAGCATTTAAAGTTCTGAAGCAGAAATTGAAGCGGGAACTGAAGCTTAGGGTAGGGGAGTACTGAGAAGTGCTCAAGGATATAAGCTGAATCATTAAACTGCAAGATATCCTCCTTAAACAAAGAGGCAAGAGTCTTCCGGGAACATATTCTTTGAAAAGGACGAGCCCTTCTCAGGAATCTGCTCAGGGACATCCTGTGTTTGCTCATGATGAAACATCCTGTGATTGCTCCCGGAATATTCCTGGGAGAGGCTTTTGTCCAACAATCTCACAATCTTACAGCAGCCATCTTAGGGGTGAGCATCTGTGACATAGCCACCTTGAGCTATACAGTCACAAAGCGGCCAGGTTCAAATCCAATACGGCTCCCTACAGTACAATGCGGAGGTACCCGAGAACATGAAATGACAGTGCTGTTTTTAAAGTATTTAACAGTCATCTCAAGCCAAATCTTAAACCTGATTTGTACAGGAGCCATCTGAAGCATGTTCTCCTCAGAGACACAAGAATAATAATGCAGGACACTGTTAGGTAGCATACCAGAGTATATGTAAATTAACATAATAGGTAAATGAAAATTCAAAGTCCGTGAAAAATCCTGTGATGCTGACTGACATTAGAAATGGATGGAGAGAAATGTTTGCCATGAACACATGGAAAACACAGATTTAAAAGTGAAATTATAAAAAAAAAAAGTGAAACTAATATGTTAGACCATTGTGTATTGCCACATTTGCTTTCTTCAGCCACAATGGAAGGGGCTTTATTTCTGGCATCAGTAATGACAGATACCTCCTTCAGTAATGTTAATTACCATTTATGGATTGATCCAGGAAATGTCCTATTTTTGTCAATAGGGCTGAGCAAATATCTCTGAAACAGGGTTGGGTGTGGTTAGGGAGTTTGTTCTGAATGATCAGAATCAGTTGAGTCAGCAGGCCGTTCCTGTTTGCTTCTGCATGTAGGTAATACTCAGAAGTCAGCATGAGGATTGTCCCATTTCACCCTAGGTTTGTTCTGCATGTGGAATAAAATTCTTCCTCCTTGAATCAACTACTCTTTAATCACTCTTAGAATGATTCTAATCAAAATCATCAACCTGTTGTAAAACCCAATCAAATCTGTTTTTGAAGAAACCTCATTTTATGAGACATAAGGGACTAAATTATAACTCTAGGAATAAAATCACAAACTCCAGCTGAGCAAACATCCAAGGAAATTCAGCCCCGTTAGCAATAGGTTGCCAGTCAGGGTAAAATAGCAGACTATAGATATAGATATAGATATAGATATAGATATAGATATAGATATAGATATAGATATAGATATAGATATAGATATAGATATAGATATAGATACAGATATTTTAAGACATCCTGCAGAGAATAGATACCTTAGCCATCCTGTTCATTGGGTAGTTTTTTCCCTGTTTGCAGTTCCTGCAGAATATCCCAGATATGCTGTTGTTAAAATATTAACCTGCTGACCATTATGTAAATTCCCAAAATTTGCTACAGCCACAATAAAAATCCTGAATCCTTAGTCAGAGGACTTTCGTTATGACATGCTGTGACAGGGACCATCGGTGACATTGATTTAGAACTCATAATTAAGACCCTTATGTATTTACAAAATGTCTTTTAAGGTTCTGCACCATGGGTGTAACACAGTAAGCCATCACTTAAATAAGTCTATTTCCTTGTTGATGTTAAACTCTGCTTTGTAATTTATACCAACAGCTTAGGTCAGCCTTTAATAGAATTAACATTTCTATTCATTTTAAAAATTTATTTATTTATGTATTTAAGTATTTATTTACTTATCTATTATACATTAATACATTGTAGTTGTCTTCATACTCACGAGAGAGGATAATGGATCACATGGCAAATTGTTGTGAGCCGCCAGGTGGTTACTGGGATTTGAACTCAACTCAGGACCTCTAGAAGAGCAATCAGTCCTCTGAGCCATTTCTCCAAGGCCCATAATTCTACTTCTAATGTGTCTTTTTCCTTTCATATACATCTACATAAAATGTGTCCTTAAGCCAAAATTTTAATTCTTCATCTTCAGTGTTAGTTATATTCAATTTTTGTCTTAAATTTAAGATTTTCTATCATTATTTTTCTGTTTATTCTTCTCTCTTTGTTTACATCTCATTTCCATCCACAAATTCCACCCGGCTGTCCCCAGTATCTCTCCTCTCTCCCAGATCCAATCCTTCTCTCATTATGTTTAAAAGGGGGAATAAGAGGGAGGGGGAAAGGGGAGAGATGAGAGGAAGAGGGGAGAGGGAAAGGGGACAGGGAGCAGGAAAGAGAGAGGTTACACAAGTTTGTGTCAAACAAAAACCATATTTAGCATAAAAAGTTAAGGTAAGACAAAACTGCTTATCAAGACTGGGCGAAGAAACAATCAGCGATTTAATTTCTTCTCGATGAAGTAATTGAAAGCATGCATTAGGATGGATGGTATGTTTCCTTGTTAAAAATTATTTTTAAATCTCATTCCTAAACTATTCTGATGAGTGGATTTAGAACCACAGCAATTCATAAGAGATGCTGTCTAGACAATAACGACTGGCATAAAACCACATTAAAGATGAGAAAGTCCTTTTCCTTTCAATACCCTCAACAACAACGTGTATCCTATTGCAATGAACTAATCCAGTAAGTACACTGTCTAAAGGAAATGAGACATAAAAGCACTGCAGAGTGTTGTTCCTCTCCTTCAGGCCCTGGTCTCTGGCAAGAGAAAATATGGTGAAACTACAAGGACCAGAGTTCCTTTTGGATTTCAACCTCCCATGGAGCCAAGACTAGAAGTGACACCCACTTCATTAAATTCCTGTGGTTGTAGGAACACAGGATGTTGATTTTTTTTCCTTTTGTTACATTCAGGATTCCGTTGATTGAATCTTGTCTTTTCAATTATTACTGATAGTACAAGTCTCGGCTATTTTTTTCCCGTTAATCTTAAAATGCGGCTAAAGGAGGGAAATGAACAATTCAGCATTAATTCAGGGATTACAGAAGTCATGATTCACTAAGGATAGTTTTAAAATGAAAAATTTTCATGAATTTTCAGCAAATTCGTAGGCTTTTTAAAAAAAATTATTATACATAAATTTAGATGTGATTCTTTATCAGAATATACTGTAAATTCTGAAGTACTTTATATATGTCTGTCTATATATACATGCACAGAAGTACAATACAACGTTATATAGGAGAAAATTGTCTCCGTGCCTCATAATGTTTCATCAAGTAATATGTCAATTACAGTGTATGGGGTGTGGTCTCTGTTACTTTCAGCAACATTTTGCTTTATGTCATTTAATATTCATTATTCTTTTTAGGCTGTCAGTAAAGCAGTTTTTATGATATAAAAAAAAACTTCAACAGTCTTCTTGTGAAGACATTATGGTTATATCAGAGTACATCATAGAATATTAACAATTCATTTTTAGCTGAAGAACCCGTGAAGGAACAGTGGAGGGAAAATGATTAATTACTGATGAAGACTGAGTCAAGAATGATCAGAATGATAAGACATCATCTTAAAAAGATGAGGGATAAAAAAACACACACAGATATGCCGACAGGTGGATTGTTGTCATGTGATAAATAAAATACTTTCTCTTATCTGTGTAGAAATGTTTTATATCTCTAGGCTATTGCAATCAATCCTCAACCTGTGGACACAATTGCTTATTCTTCAGCATACTCTGAATGTGATAACAGGTTTCCAAACATTTAAGTTACATTTTACAAAGGCCATTTGAATATTAATATTTTCCATTCTTTATTAAAATACCTCTCTTTCTCCCAAATGATTTCTCAACAGTTAAAATTACTAACTACTGATTCAGAGAAACTGTGTTTAATTAACATCACCTATATGTCTGCTTCCCATGATTTGTGATGCAAGTCAGTGGGGACCTGAGGACTCACTTTTGTCCTCCTCAGACATGTGTTCCATAGCAAATTATTCAAATACTTATATAAGTAGCAAACAACAAAATATTCTTCTAAAATAACTGCCTTTGAAATTGACATAATTTTCCCCTTCCAGCTTTTTTATTGGATATTTTTTATTTACATTTCAAATGTTATCGCCTTCTCCCTTTTCCCATCCATAAGCCCCCTAACACATACTCTCTTTCTTCTATGAGGTTGTTCCCCCACCACACCACCCACCCATTCTTACTTCCCAGCCCAGATATTGCTTTACACTAATGGTTACATCCATAGCAGGGGCAAGGACTCCTCCACCCTCTGGTAACAAAAAAGGCTATCCTTTGCTACATATGCAGCTGAAGTGATGGGTATGTCCATGTGTATTCTTTTTATGGTGGTTTAGTCCCTGTTTGGTATTGTTGTTCTTTTGTGCTGCAAACCACTTCAGCTCTTCTCTGAATGGCCATTCTTTCAGTCTCTTCTCCAAACGTTATCTCCATAACCCCTCCTATGAATATTTTTATTCCCCCATTTAAGGAGGACTGCAGCATTCCAATTTTAGTCATCCTTCTTCTTGAGTTTCATGTGGTAAGTGGATTGTATCTAGGGTAATTTGAGATTTACAGCTAATATCCACATATCAGTGAGTGCATACCATGTCTGATTTTGTTGTTGTTGTTCTTCTTGTTGTTGTTTTTATTATTGGGTTACCTCACTCAGGATGATATTTTCTAATTCCACCCATTTGCCTATTAATTACATTAAGTCATTGTTTTTGATAGCTGAGTAGTATTCCATTGTGTAGGTGTACTACAATTTCTGTATCCATTCCTTTGGTAAAGAGCACCTGGGTTCTTTCCAGCTTCTGGATATTATAAATCAGGCTGCTATGAACATAGTGGAGCACGTGTTTTTGTTATATGTTGGAGCACAGGAGTGTTAGAGCAGGGTCCTCAGGTATTGCAATGTCCAGTTTTCTGAGGAACCTCCAGAATGATTTCCCGTGTGATTGTTCCAGTTTGCAATTCCACCAACAATGTAGGAGTATTCCTTCTCCTCCACATCATTGTCAACATGTGGTGTCACCTGAGTTTTTGATCTTAGAAATTCTGGCTGGTGTGAGGTGGATCTCAGTGTTCTTTTATTTAGCATTTTCCTTGATGACTAAGGAGGTTGAGCATTTCTTTATGTGCTTATCAGCTATTCGATAGTCCTCAGTTGAGAATTCAGAGAATTTAGCTCTGTACGACATTTTTAACAGGGTTATTTGTCTCCCTGCTGTCTAACTTCATGAGTTCTTTGTATATTTTGGATATAGGTCCTCTATCAGTTGTAGAATTGGTAAAGATCTTTTCCCAATCTGTTGGATGCCATTTGGTCCTAATGACAGTGTTCTTTGACTTACAGAAGTTTTTCAGTTTTATGAGGTCCCATTTGTCGATTCATGATCTTACAGTATAAGCCATTGGTGCTTTGTTCAGTAAATTTTCCCCAGTTCCCATGTGTTCAAGAATCTTCACTACTTTTTCTTCTATTAGTTGAGGTTATCAAGTTTGATGTGGAGGTCCTTGCTTCACTTGGACTTCAGGTTTGTTCAGGGCTATAAGAATGGGTTGATTTGCATTCTTCAACATGCTGATCTCCAAGTGAACCAGATCCATTTGTAGAAAATGCTACCTTTTTTCCTCTGGATGCTTTTAGCTCCTTTGTCAAAGATCAAGTGACATGGGGCTTCAATTCTAGTCCATTGATTTACCTGCCTGTCTCTGTACCAATACCATACAGTTTTAATCACTATTGCTCTGTAATACTGCCTGAGATCAGGGATGATGATTTCCCAAGAAGATCTTTAACTGTTGAGGATAGTTTTTGCTATCTTGGGTTTTTTGTAATTCCAAATGAATTTGCAAATTTTTCTTTCTAACTTTTTGATGAATTGATTTAGAATTTTTATGGAGATTGGATTGAATCTGTAGATAGCTTTTGGCAAAATGGCCATTTTTACTATATCAATCCTGTTAATTAATCCATTAGTATTGGAGGTCATTCCATCTTCTGAGATCTTCTTCAATTTTTTTCTTCAGAGAATTGAAGTTCTTGCCATAAAGATCTTTCCCATGCTTTGTTATGATAATTGGGACAACTGTGAAGAGTGTCATTTTCCTAATTTCTTCCCAGCCTGTTTGTCATTTGAGTAGACGAAGGCTACTCATTTGTTTGAATTAATTTTATATCTAGCCACATGGCTGAAGTTGTTTATCAGGTTAAGAGTTCTCTGCTGGAAATTTTGGGGTCACTTATGTATACTGTCCTATCATCCTGCAAATAGTGATATTTTGACTTCTTCCTTTCCAATGTGTATCCTTTGACCTCATTTTGTTGTCTGATTACTCTGGCTAGGACTTCAAGTACTATATTGAATAAGCAAGGGGAGAGTGTGCAGGCTTGTCTAGTCACTGATTTTAGTGGGACTGCTTCAAGTTTCTGTCCATTTAGCTTAATTTTGGCTATCTGTTTGCTGTATATTGCTTTTACTCTGTTTATGTATCGTCCTTAAATTCCTGATCTTTCTAAGACTTTTAATATGAAGGAGTGTTGTATTTTGTCAAGGGGTTTCTCACCACCTAATGAAATGGTCATGCTTTTTTTTGTTTATTTACATACTGAATTATGTTCATGGATTTCCATGTATTGAACCATCCCTGCATACCTGGGATGAACCCTATTTTATCATGATGAATGATTGTTTTGATGTGTTCTTGAATTTGGTTTGCCGATATTTTATTGAGTATTTTTGTGTCAATATTCATAAGAAAAATTGGGCTGAAGTTCTCTTTCCTTGTTGGGTCTATGTGTGGTTTAGGTATAAGCAGAGTTGTGGCTTCATAGAAGGAAATAGTGTTCCTTCTGTTTCTATTTTGTGGAACAGTTTAGATAGAACTGCTATGACTTCTACGAAGTTCTGACAGAATTCTTCACTAAATCCGTCTGGTCCTGGGCTCTTTTTGATGGGGAGACATTTAATAACTGCTTCTAATTCTTTAGGAGATATGGGATTGTTTCAATGGTTATCTGATCCTGACTTAACTTTGGTACCTACTATCTGTCTAGAAAATTGCCCATTTCCTACTAGATTTTCCAGTTTTGCTGATTATAGGCTTCCATAGTAGGATCTGATGACTTTTTTTAATTTCCACAGATTCTGTTGCTGCATCTCCCTTTCCATTTCTGACTTTGATAATTTGGATATACTCTCTGTGCCCTCTGGCTAAGGGTTTATCTATCTCGTTGATTTTTTAGAAGAACCAGCTCCAGATTTTGTTGATTCTATGTATACCTTTCTTTTTGTTTCTACTTGGTTGATTTCATCCCTGAGTTTATTTCCTGCCATCTTCTACTCTTTGGTATATTTGCTTTTTTTGTTCTAGAGTTTTTAGGTGTGCTGCTATGCTGCTAATGTATGCTGTCTTATGTTTCTTATTGAAGGAACTTTAGTCTTCCTATTAACACAACTTTCATTGTGTCCCATAAGTTTGGGTATGTTTTGCTTTGATTTTCATTAAATTCTAAAAGAGTCTTCAATTTCTTTATTTTTTCTTACCCTAGATATCAACGAGTAAAATGTTGTTCAACTATTGTGTCTATGTGTGCTTTTTGTCATTTTTCTTTTTGTTGAAGTTCAGTCTTAGTCCATGTTGATCTGATAGGATGCATGGGATCATTGCAATTTTCTTGTATCTGTTGAGGCCTGTTTTGTGATCAATTATATGGTCAATTTTGGAGGAAGCACCATGAGGTGTTGAGGAAAAGGTGTATTCTTTTTCTTAGGATGAAATGTTCTACAAATATCTACTAAATCCTTTTTGCTCATAACTTCTGTTAGTTTCTCAATGTCTCTCTTTAGTTTCTGTTTCCGTGATCTGTACATTGATGAGAGTAGGGTGTTGAAAACTCCTACCATTTCGTATGAATTTCAATTTGTGCTTAGAGCTTAGTAAGGTTTCTATTATCAATGTAGGTGCTCTTGCATTTGGAGCATAGATATTTATGACTTATGTACCCAGTTTGTTAGGATATGTCTTTTTAATAGGGAAGTGAGTCCACTGATGTTAAGAGATATTAAGGAATGGTGTTTCTTTCCTCTTAATTTTCTTGTTAGAGGCGGAATTATATATGTGTGTCTTTTGGTTTTACTGCCAGGAGATTACTTTGTTGCTTTTTCTAGACTGGAGTATCCCTCATCCTGTTAGAGTTTTTTATCTATTATCTTTGTCCTGCTGGATTTGTAGAAAGATATTGCATAAATTTGGTTTGTATGATGGAATATCTTGGTTTTTCCATCTATGTTAAGTGAGAGTTCTGCTGGATATTGTAGCCTGGGCTGGCATAGAGTGTTCTTTTAGGCATTCTATGATATTTACACAGGATCTTCTAACTTTCATAGTCTCTGTTGATAAGTTTGGTGTAATTCTGATAGGTTTCCCTCCATATGTTTCGTGACCTTTTTCCCTTACTGCTTTAATATTATTTCATTGCTTTGTGCATTTTATGCTTTGTGACTATTATGTGACACGAGAAAGTTCTTTTCTGGTCCAATCTATTTGGAGTTCTGTAGGCTTCTTGTATGTTTCTGGGCATCACTTTCTTTAGATTAGTGAAGTTTCTTCTATAATTTTGTTAAAGATAATTACTCGCTCATTAATTTGTGATTCTTCAATCTCTTCTATACCTATAATCCTTCGGTTTGGTCTTCCATTGTTTCGGGCCATTCTTGGATGTTTTGGGTCAGGACCCTTTTGTGTTTTTCATTATTTGTGATGCTTTTGTCAATGATTTCTATCATATTTTCTGCCAATGATATTCTCTTTTCTATATCTCGTATTCTGTTGGGGATGCTTGCATCTTGACTCCTGATCTCTTTCCTTGGTTTTCAATCTCTAGGCTTGTCTACTTTTGTGATTAATTTATTGTTTTTATTTCCATTTTTAAATATCAGATTATTTTGTTCAATTCCATCACAGGTTTGGTTGTGTTTCCCTGTAATACTTTTTTATTTTTTTTATCTTTATACAATTTTTTTATTATTTTCTATTAACTTTTTTATTAACTTGAGTACTTCTTATTTACATTTCGAATGTTATTCCCTTTCCCAGTTTCCGGGGCAACATCTCTAACCCCTCCCTCTCCATTTCTATATAGGTGTTCCCCCTCCCATCCTCCCCCCATTACCGCCCTACTCCAACAATCACGTTCACAGGGGGTTCAGTCTTAGCAGAACCAAGGGCTTCCCCTTCCACTGGTGCTCTTACTAGGCTATTCATTGTTATCTATGAGGTTAGAGTCTAGGGTCAGTCCATGGATAGTCTTTGGGTAATGCCTTAGTCCCTGGAAGCTCGGGTTGTTTTTGGCATTGTTGTTCATATGGGGTCTTGAGCCCCTTCAAGCTCTTCCGGTTCTTTCTCTGATTCCTTCAATGGTGTCCCATTATCAGTTCAGTGGTTTGCTGCTGGCATTCGCCTCTGTATTTGCTGTGTTCTGGCTGTGTCTCTCAGGAGAGATCTACATCCGGTTCTTGTCGCCCTGCACTTCTTTGCTTCAACCATCTTGTCTAATTGGGTGGCTGTATATGTATGGGCCACATGTGGGGCAGGCACTGAATAGGTGTTCCTTCTGCCTCTGTTTTAATCTTTGCATCCCTAATCCCTGCCAAGGGTATTCTTGTTCCCCTTTTAAAGAAGGAGTGATGCATTCACATTTTGATCATCTGTCTTGAGTTTCGTGTGTTCTGGGCATCTAGTGTAATTCAAGCATTTGGGCTAATAGCCACTTATCAGTGAATGCATACCATTTGTGTTTTTCTGTGATTGGGTTACCTCACTCAGGATGATATTTTCCAGTTCCCTCCATTTGTCTATGAATTTCATAAGTCATTGTTTTTGCTAGCTGAGTAATATTCCATTGTATAGATGTGAAAGACCCCCGGAGTGGGGAGACCCTCACTCAAGTCTCGGGATGATGCAACCCCCCAAGAACTCACACAAGATCGTCCTTGTTGTAATTACATGAGGTTTATCGATAGCAACCAGTGCACTGGGGTCGAGACTCGTATCCCACGCAGGGGCAGTGGAGTTCGACCCTGAGAGGCTGGGAGAAGAGGTATTTAAAGGGAGAAACCACAACCAGAGTGGGCAGGGATGGCGTCATAGAATAACAGTGAAAAATCACAAGGAAGAACTCTCTGTCTCCCAAGATTGTTTCCTGGAGAAGCTGTCTCTTACTTCTCAGATTGTTTTTAACTTCATGGTCCGCTAGTTCTTAGGAGACATTGTTTCCTGCTTCTCAAAATTGTTCTCTAAGATTTATGGTCATAGTCTCTGGGAGAAAGCTGTTGAGCTGGCCAATGTAATTATCCATTCTATAGCCTAGGAAAACTTCTTGGAACATACAATTCTGGGGCCTAACCTGTTTTCTGCTCTAAACTTTGTGTCTAGGGGGGCAACCAAAACTTTTATCTTTAATTTCCCTTCTCGTGGCTAGTTCTTTTGTATCTTTATAATATTTTTTTAACCTTGTAAAAACATGATATTGTTGACGTAACATCAAAATCTGAACAGTACTCATCTTTCTAATGAAGGTAACTGGCTTATTTAACTTTGGGGAACTCTCCCCCTCCCCCTCTCCCCCTTCTCCCCCTCTCCCCCCTCCCCTCTCCCCCTTCTCCCCTCTCCCCCCTCTCCGATCCCCCCTCTCCCCCTCTCCCCCCTCTCCGCCCTCTCCCCTCTCTCCCCTCTCTCCCTCTACCCCTCTCTCCCTCTCCTCATCCCCCCTCTCCCCTCATTCCCCCTCTCCCCTCTCCCCCCTCTCACCCTCTCCCCCTCTCCATCTCTCCCCTCCCCCCCCTTCCCCTGTCCCCCTCTCCCCCTCCCCCCCCCTTTCCCCACTTTCCCCCACTCTGTCCCCCCTCTCCCCCTCTTCCCCTCTCCCCATCTCCCCCCCTCTCCCCCATCTCCCCCTCTCCCCCCCTCTTCCCCCCCTCCCTCCTCTTCCCCCCCTCCCCTCTCCCCCCTCTCCCCACTTTCCACCCCTCTCCCCCTCTCTCCCCCCCTTTCCCCCCTCTCCCCCTCTCCCCCTCTCTCCCCTCTCCCCTCTCCCCTCTCCCCCCTCTCCCCCTCTT
Organism: Rattus rattus; assembly: GCF_011064425.1. Classification (NCBI taxonomy): domain Eukaryota; kingdom Metazoa; phylum Chordata; class Mammalia; order Rodentia; family Muridae; genus Rattus; species Rattus rattus. The sequence continues at coordinate 34,534,927 of NC_046161.1, read as the reverse complement.
TCCCCCCTCTCCCTCTCTCCCCCATCTCCCCTCCCCCCCTCTCCCCCCTCTCCCCCCCTTCCCCTCTCCCCCCCCCCCTCCCCCTCCCCTTCCCCCCCCCCCCCCCCCCCTCCCCCCCCCCCCCCCCCCCCCCCCCCCCTTCCCCCCCCCCCCCCCCCCCCCCCCCCCCCCCCCCCCCCCCCCCCCCCCCGGTCCCCCCCTCCCCCCCCTCCCCCCCCTCCCCCCCCCCCTCTCCCCTCTCTCCCCTCTCTCCCCTCTCCCCTCTCCCTCTCCCCTCTCTCCCTCTCCCCTCATTTCCCCCTCCCCCTTTCCCCCTCTCCCCTCTCCCCTCTCCCCTCTCCCCTCCCTCCCCCCTCTCCCCCTCTCCCCCCCCTCCCCCCCCCCTCCCCTCCCCCCCCCCCTCCCCCCCCCCCCCCCCCCCCCCCCCCCCCCTCCCCCCCCCCCCCCCCCCCCCCCCCCCCCCCCCCCCCCCCCCCCCCCCCCCCCTCCCCCCCCCCCCCCCCCCCCCCCCCCCCCCCCCCCCCCCCCCCCCCCCCCCCCCCCCCCCCCCCCCCCCACCCCCCCCCCACCCCCCCCCCCCCCCCCCCCCCCCCCCCCCCCCCCCCCCCCCCCCCCCCCCCCCCCCCCCCCCCCCCCCCCCCCCCCCCCCCCCCCCCCCCCCCCCCCCCCCCCCCCCCCCCCACCCCCCCCCCCCCCCCCCCCCCCCCCCCCCTCCCCCCCCCCCCCCCCCTCTCCCTCCCCCCCTCCCTCTCTCCCCCTCTCCCCCCTCTCCTCTCCCCCTCTCTCCTTCTTTCCCCCTCTCCCCCTCTCTCCCCTCTCTCCCCAACTCTCCCCTCTCTCCCCTCTCCCCCTCTCCCTCATTTCCCCCCTCCCCCTCTCCCCCCCCTATCCCCCTCTTTCCCTCCCTCTCCCCTCCCCCCCCCTCTCCCCCCCCTCCCCCTCTTCCTCCCTCTCCTCCTCTACCCCCCTCTTCCTCCCTCTCCCCCACTCTCCTCCCTCCCCCCCTCTCCCCCTACTCCCTCTCTCCCCCCCCCTTCTCCCCCCTCTCTCCTCTCTCCATCTCCCCCCCTTCTCCCCCCTCTCTCCCCCCTCTCCCCTTCTCCCCTTCTCCCCCTCTCTCCCTCTCCCCTCTCCTCTCTCTCTCTCTCTCTCTCCCTCTCTCTCTCTCCCCCTCTCCCTCTCTCTCCCTCCCCCCCCCCCCCTCCCCCCCCCCCTCTCTCTCCCCCCCTCTCTCCCTCCCTCCCCCCCCCTCTCCCCTCCCCCCTCCCCCTCCCCCCTCTCCTCATCCCCCCTCCCCCTCTCCCCTCTAGTACAGGTATAGGGCAGGGTCTGAAATTTGAGGTATTTAGGGCTTATTTAAACTTCAAACTTCTTAGCTGCATTTTTTTTCTTTCATTCCCCACTTCTTTTTTTTTCTTTTCTTTTTTTTTTTTGGGCTGGGGACCGAACCCAGTTTGCCTTTTGCACTTTGGCAAGTGCTCTACCACTGAGCTAAATCCCCAACCCCATTCCCCACTTCTTCTAGTGGCTACCTCTAATCATAGAACTAAATTTTAGTATCTTTATAATATTGGCTTTCTTGTCCTCCAAAAGCATGATACCGTTATCAAAACATCAAAATCTGAACAATACTCACTCTTTCTCTAATGAAGGTAACTAGTTTCTTTAACACACATGGACCTATAATCAGAAGCAGAAGCAAAACTAAGAAGGGTCCCATAAGGGAAGATATCAGAGTAGTCATCCAAGGAGATCTATTAAACCAGCTCTCAAAACATCTCTGATGTGTAAGTCTATGGAGGTTTTTGAAGATCTGAGTGTCTCCCTAGGTCCCAGCTCTCAGCCCCAACGGCTAGTATGTGGCTGGTGAAGGCTGAGACTTGACAGCTGTCAGGGTGGTCAGAAGCACCAGGTACAGTCCTTTCTAGCGAGGCTTAAGTGTCTGGGCTCAGTGTCGTTGTACGTAGCCAAGTCTCCAACCTGGAACTGGTGAGATGTCTCAGGGGTCCCCGGGACATAGGCTGCTGCCAGCTGTGAGCAGATTTCTTTCTGTATCACCTGTAGGTCTTTTAGCCTGGCATACAAATCATTATTATTATGACATATTAGTTCAGTAACATCATCTAATATAGTCAGAGGAGCTGAGACCCCATATAAGATCTCAAAGGAGGTTAGGCTGGCTTACCTTGGCAATGAAAGTAGGGCCATTGTCTGACCAGATTACCTTGGGCATTCCAAATCAGGGGAAGATTTCTTCCAGTATCTTCTGGATGACTAGGCTGTCTCTTGTTTGGTGAGGAAAGCTTTTATCTATTCCTGGAAAGGTATCTACAAACACTAGGAGATAAGCAATTTGGGCCTTTTCTTCTGTTGTACATTCTAAGTGAGGCCATCCCTTAGTCCAATCCTAGTTCCCAGTGTCTGTCTCTTGTAGGCCTGTAACCAGGATAGGCTCCTGCATAGCCATTCCCCGAGCCACTTTATCTGTTTTGTTACTGTCCCATGTCACTGAATCTCTTCCTTCCTGATGTCCTGGGCAATGAATAATACTCACAGTTGTTGGCTTCATCGGGCATCCTAGAGTTGGTAAGGCATCTGTGGTGCTGATGTGCTGGGGGGTAGAGGTTTGTCCATCCCAGATGACATTTGTGTTGTCCTTCATTGTAGCATGTACTTATCTCTGACCTTTATGAAGAGAACTGTTTCCATCGGTAAACAAGGTAGCCTCGGCTTTCAGCAGGGATCAATCAGCCAGTCGCAGAGGTCTTTTTTTTCCTACCCATTGGCTCCTGCCAGTACTTGATACTCATGCTATGGTGGCTCCAGGTCAGGATTGGGCAGCAAGGTGACCAGATTGCCCCCAACCGGTGGAGAATCTAGTCCATGGCAGCTGACCAGTGGTCCCATCCTTTGGGATGTTTTATTCAAAGGCAAAACATCAGCCACTCTACCACAGTTTAAGTCCTGGATTGAGTAATAATTGTTAGTGTCTGGCTGGCAGGAACAGTGTATTCCAGGCAGAATGGCACTAAGCCACACATCTCCCAGCATCAGGTACTGATACACTGAGACAGGTCTTAAGCTCCACATACACAGTCTGCAGATATGCATATACATGGCCTCACGCAGCCATCTCAGCCCACACAAGCCATTTTGGAGAGCAAATTTCTCATGAGCAAGGGATAGGGGCAGTCAGGGATGACCATGAGCTAGTGGGTTACCCGGCCCATGCCAAGGTCCACTGTTCTTCGGGTAGTCCATAAGTATTGTTTGTTGCCAGTAGCCCCCTGTACCCAAGGTCTTTTGATGGACACTGGCCTACTGGGTCGTAGGAGCACAGAGCGTTAGGTCTCTGTATCCATAAAACAACTGGGCAGGCTTTTCTTCTATCTCTGTGCATAGCCAGCACTCTAGGACCAAGAGGCTCTCCAGTGGCCCCTCTTGTTCTTTCTGGGGCAGTCCCTGACCCAGTGTCCTTTTTCTTTGTATTAGGCACACTGATCTTTAGCCAGGAATTCTCTTCTGTTGTCAGGTACTATCTTCTTAGGTTCCCTAACTACTGTGGCCAGTATATGTTCCTCTCTTGTCTTTTATCTCTCTTTAGCTCTCTAACTTTTTAACCTTTTAAATTTCTGTAACTTTCTCTTTATATCTTTACCTTATCTTAGCCAGATTGGTGGGGAATTTTTCAGCCCCTCGGAGACCCACCCTTGGAGCCTGGGGGCAGACCCGGAGCACTCCCTACCTTCAGGCGTATTGAATCCAACAGGCAGAAGTGAGGGCCTTACATCCGTGTCTGGAACATTTTATTTTTCTGGCCTCTAGTAGGATTCTGTATTTCCTGTAACAGCTATTAACAAGAATCTCAAGTGGGATGGTGAGAAAACAAGAAGAGAGTCCAGAAAATAGAGGTCCGCCAAAAAGGACAAAAGCATTCAGTCACACAGAAAGACAATCAAAAGATTAACAGACAAAAAAACAGAAGTGCGCACAAAAACAAAAGACAAAAAACAAAAAACAAAAAACAAAAAACACACAAACAAACACAACAAGTGGCCACCGCAAGATCACCACAAAACCAAACTGATTCAGATGGGAGCTTCCGTGAGCTCACCAAAAACAGATGAAGGGGAGCGGATTCCACATCACTCCTCTTTCCCAACCAGAACACAAAACAAAGACCTAAGACACACAGACAAAAACCACTCTGGAAATACAGATGGCCAGGAGGGCAGGTCTTTTCTCCAATCCAGGAGAATCACTGAATCCTCACAAGCACCCAGATGGGAATCTCCCAGGCATCCCTGGGGTCCCTCCTCACCTCCTGGGACGTCTCCCAGGGCAGTGCAATCAGTGAGCCCTAGGCACGTCTACCGCTCACACTCGCTTCTCTCCTGAGAAATGAGCCTCCCTCTCAGCCCGAGATGGGAGTGACTGCAAAACCAGAACTCCAGAACTCGAGCGCAAATACAGACCCAGAGTAGCAAATACAGACCCAGAGTTTAGCCGGCACAAAACACAGACACAGACAGAGACACAGATGCTATCTCAACTCCAAGTGGGTCTTTGGAGACGAGGGTGGTCACCCATCCTGGACAGTGAAAGACCCCCAGAGTGGGAGACCCTCACTCAAGTCTCGGGATGATGCAACCCCCAAGAACTCACACAAGACCCCGTCCTTGTTGTAATTACATGAGGGTTTATTGATAGCAACCAGTGCACTGGGAATTGAGACTCGTATCCACGCGGGGGCAGTGGAGTTCGACCCTGAGAGGCTGGGAGAAGAGGTATTTAAAGGGAGAAACCACAACCTGAGGGGGCAGGGATGGGCGTCATAGAATAACAGTGAAAAAATCACAGGAAGAACTCTCTGTCTCCCAAGATTGTTTCTAGGAGAAGCTGTCTCTTACTTCTCAGATTGTTTTTAACTTCATGGTCCGCTAGTTCTTAGGAGACGTTGTTTCCTGCTTCTCAAAATTGTTCTCTAAGATTTATGGTCAGCTAGTCTCTGGGAGAAAGCTGTTGAGCTGGCCAATGTAATTATCCCTAGGAGAGGCTTCTTGGAACATACAATTCTGGGGCCTAACCTGTTTTCTGCTCTAAACTTTGTGTCTAGGGGGGCAACTTTAAAACTTTTATCTTTCAGATGTACCACATTTTCTGTATCCATTCCTCTGTTGAAGGGCATCTGGATTCTTTCCAGCTTCTGGCTTTCATAAATAAGGCTGCTATGAACATGGTGGAGCACCTGTCTTTTTTGTATGTTGGGGCATCTTTTGGGTATATGCCAAAGAGAGGTATAGCTGGGTCCTCAGGTAGTTCAATGTTCAATTTTCTGAGGAATGTCCAGACTGATTTCCAGAATGGTTGTACCAGTATGCAATCCCACCAACAATGGAGGAGTGTTCCTCTTTCTCCACATCCTCGCCAGCATTTGCTGTCACCTGAGTTTTTGATATCAGCCATGCTCACTGGTGTGAGGTGAAATCTCATGGTTGTTTTGTTTTGCATTTCCCTTATGACTAAAGATGTTGAACATTTCTTTACGTGTTTCTCAACCATTCAGCCGGCATTCCTCAGCTGTGAACTCTTTGTTTAGCCCTAAACCCCATTTTTTAATAGGGTTAGTTGTCTCCATGTGGTCTAACTTCTTGAGTTCTTTGTATATTTTGGATATAAGCCCTCTATCTGTTGTAGGATTGGTAAAGATCTTTTCCCAATCTGTTGGTTGCTTTTTTGTCCTAACCACAGTGTCCTTTGCCTTACAGAAGCTTTGCAGTTTTATGAGATCACATTTGTCGATTCTTGATCTTAGATCATAAACCATTGGTGTTTTGTTCAGGAAATTTTCTCCAGTGCCCATGTATTCGAGATGCACCCTTGTACAGGGTCATAAGCATGGATTGATCTGCATTTTTCTACATGTTGACCTCCAGTTGAACCAGCACCATTTGCTGAAAAATGCTATCTTTTTTCCATTGGATGGTTTTGGCTCCTTTGTCAAAAATCAAGTGCCCATAGGTGTGTGGGTTCATTTCTGGGTCTTCAATTCTATTCCATTGGTCTATCTGTCTGACTCTGTACCAATACCATGCAGTTTTCGAACTATTGCTCTGTAATACTGCCTCAGTTCAGGGATAGTGATTCCCCCTGAAGTCCTTTTATTGTTGAAGATAGTTTTAGCTATCCTGTGTTTTTTTGTTATTCCAGATGAATTTGCAAATTGTTCTGTCTAACTCTTTGAAGAATTGGATTGGTATTTTGATGGGGATTGCATTGAATCTATAGATTGCTTTTGGTAAAATGGCCATTTTTAATATGTTAATCCTACCAATCCATGAGCATCGGAGATCTTTCCATATTCTGAGGATTCTTCAATTTCTTTCTTCAGAGTCTTGAAATTCTTATTGTACATATCATTACCTTGCTTGGTTAAAGTCACACCAAGGTACTTTATATAATTTGGGACTATTATGAAGGGTGTCGTTTTCCTAATTTCTTTCTCGGCTTGTTTCTCTTTTGTGTAGAGGAAGGCTACTGATTTATTTGAGTTAATTTTGTACCCAGCCACATTGTTGAAGTTGTTTATCAGCTTTAGTAGTTCTCTGGTGGAACTTTTGGGATCACTTAAATATACTATTATATCATCTGCAAATAGTGATATTTTGACTTCTTCTTTTCCAAACTGTATCCCCTTGACTTCCTTTTGTTTTCTGATTGCTCTGGCTAGAACTTCAAGAACTATATTGAATAAGTAGGGAGAGAGTGGGCAGCCTTGTCTAGTCCCTGATTTTAGTGGGATTGCTTCAAGTTTCTCTCCATTTAGTTTAATGTTAGCAACTGGTTTGCTGTGTATAGCTTTTACTATGTTTAGGTATGGGCCTTGAAATTCTATTCTTTCCAGAACTTTTATCATGAAGGGGTGTTGAATTTTGTCAAATGCTTTCTCAGCATCTAATGAAATGATCATGTGGTTTAGTTGTTTCAGTTTGTTTATATAATGGATCACGTTGATGGTTTTCCCTATATTAAACCATCCCTCAATGCCTGGGATGAAGCCTACTTGATCATGGTGGATGATAGTTTTGATGTGCTCTTTATTCGGTTTGCCAGAATTTTATTGAGTATTTTTGCGTCGATATTCATAAGGGAAATTGTTCTGAAGTTCTCTTTCATTGTTGGGTCTTTGTGTGGTTTAAGTATAAGAGTAATTGTGGCTTCATAGAAGGAATTTGGTAGTGCTTCAACTGTTTCAATTTTGTGGAATAGTTCGGATAGTATTGGTATGAGGTCTTCTATGAAGGTCTCATAGAATTCTGCACTAAACCTATCTGGACCTGGGCTCTTTTTGGTTGAGAGAACTTTAATGACTGCTTCTATTTCGTTAGGAGTTATGGGGTTGTTTAAATGGTTTATCTGTTCCTGATTTAACTTCGATACCTGCTATCTGTCTAGGCAATTGTCCATTTCCTGCAGATTTTCAAGTTTTGTTGAGTATAGGCTTTTTTAGTAGGATCTGATCATTTTTTGAATTTCCTCTGATTCTGTAGTTATGTCTCCCTTTTCATTTCTGATTTTGTTATTTTGCACACACTCTCTGTGTTCTCTCGTTAGTCTGGCTAAGGGTTTATCTATCTTGTTGATTTTCTCAAAGAACCAACTTTTCGTTCTGTTGATTCTTTCTATGGTCCTTTTTGTTTCTACTTGTTTGATTTCAGCTCTGAGTTTGATTATTTCCCACCTTCTTTTCCTCCTGGGTGTATTTGTTTCTTTGTGTTCTAGAGCTTTTAGGTGTGCTGTCAAGCTGCTGACATATGCTCTCTCCTGTTTCTTTCTGCAGGCACTCAGAGCTATGGGTTTTTCTCTTAGCACAGCTTTCATTGTGTCCCATAAGTTTGGGTATGCTGTATCTTCATTTTCATTAAATTCTAAGAAGTCTTTAATTTCTTTCTTTATTTTTTCCTTGACCAGGTTATCATTGAGTAGAGCATTGTTCTACTTCCATGTATATGTGGGCGTTCTTCCCTTATTGTTATTGAAGACCAGCTTTAGGCCGTGGTGGTCTGATAGGACGAATGGGATTATTTCTGTCTTTCTGTATCTGTTGAGGCCTGTTTTTTTGACCAATTATATGGTCAATTTTGGAGAAAGTTCCATGAGGTGCTGAGAAGAATGTGTATCCTTTTGCTTTAGAATAGAATGTTCTATAAATATCTGTTAAGTCCATTTGGTTCATGACTTCTCTTAGTCTGTCTAGGTCTCTGTTTAATTTCTGTTTCCATGACCTGTCCATTGATGAGAGTGGGTTGTTGAAATCTCCTACTATTATTGTGTGCGGTGCAGTGTGTGTTTTGAACTTTAGTAAGGTTTCTTTTACGTATGTAGGCACCCTTGTATTTGGAGCATAGATATTTAGGATTGAGAGTTCATCTTGGTTGATTTTTCCTTTGGTGACTATGATGTGTCCTTCCTTATCTTTTTTGATGACTTTTAGTTGAAAATTGATTTTATTCGATATTAGAATGGCTACTCCAGCTTGCTTCTTCCGACCATTTGCTTGGAAAGTTGTTTTCCAGCCTTTCACTCTGAGATAGTGTCTGTCTTTGTCTCTGAGGTGTGCTTCCTGTAGGCAGCAGAATGCAGGGTCCTCACTGCGTATCTCGTTTGTTTATCTATCTCTTTTTATCGGGGAGTTGATACCATTGATGTTGAGAGATATTAAGGAATAGTGATTATTGCTTCCCTGTTATATTCATATTTGGATGTGAGGTTATGTTTGTGTGCTTTTCTTCTCTTTGTTTTGTTGGCAAGTCGATTAGTATCTTGCTGTTCTCTAGGGTGTAGCTTGCCTCCTTATGTTGGGCTTTACCATTTATTATCCTTTGTAGCGCTGGAGTTGTAGAAAGATATTGTGTAAATTTGGTTTGGTCATTGAATATCTTGGTTTCTCCATCTATGTTAATTGACAATTTTGCAGGATACAGTAACCTGCGCTGGCATTTGTGTTCTTTTAGGGTCTGTATGACTTCTGTCCAGGATCTTCTGGCTTTCATAGTCACTGGCGAGAAGTTTGGTTTGATTATGATAGGTCTGCCTTTATATGTTACTTGACCTTTTTCCCTTACTATTTTTAATATTCTTTCTTTATTTAGTGCATTTGGTGTTTTGACTATTATTTGACGGGAGGAGTTTCTTTTCTGGTCCAATCTATTTGGAGTTCTGTAGGCTTTCTTGTATGCTTATGGGCAACACTTTCTTTAGGTTAGGGAAGTTTTCTTCTATGACTTTGTTGAAGATATTTACTGGTCCTTTGAGCTGGGAGTCTTCACTCTCTTCTGTACCTATTATCCTTAGGTTTGATCTTCTCATTGAGTCCTGGATTTCCTGTATGTTTTGGACCAGTAGCTTTTTTCATTTACATTATCTTTGACAGTTGTGTCGATGATTTCTATAGAATCTTCTGCTCTTGAGATTCTCTCTTCTATCTCTTGTATTCTGTTGGTGATGCTGGTATCTACGGCTCCTTGTCTCTTCCTTTGGTTTTCTATATCCAGGGTTGTTTCCCTGTGTTCTTTCTCAATTGCTTCTATTTCCACTTTTAATTCCTTCAACTGTTTGATTGTGTTTTCCTGGAATTCTTTCAGGGATTTTTGTGATTCCTCTCTATAGGCTTCTACTTGTTTATTTATGTTTTACTGCGTTTCTCTAAGGGAGTTCTTCATGTCTTTGTTGAAGTCCTCCAGCATCATGATCGAATATGATTTTAAATCTAGATCTTGCTTTTCTGGTGTGTTTCAATATTCAGTGCTTGCTTTGTTGAGAGAATTGGACTCCGATGATGCCATGTGGTCTTGGTTTCTGTTGGTTGGGTTCCTGCGCTTGCCTCTCACCATCAGATTATCTCTGGTGTTACTTTCTTCTCCTATTTCTGATAGTGGCTAGACTGTCCTATACGCCTATTTGTCAGGAGTGCTGTAGACCTGTTTTCCTGTTTTCTTTCAGCCAGTTATGGGAACAGAGTGGTCTGCTTTTGGCCATGTAGGTGCATCTTGACTCCTGATCTCTTTTCTTGGTTTTCTATCCCCAGGCTTGTCCCCCTTTGTGATTTCTTTATTGGTTTTATTTCCATTTTTAAATATCGGATTGTTTTGCTTAATTCCTTCACAGGTTTGGTTATGTTTCCCTGTAATTCGTAAGGGATTTTTGTGTTTCCTCTTTTAGGGTTTCTACTTTTGTTATCTGTGCTGTCCTTTACTTCTTTAAGGGAGTTATTTGTGGACTTCTTAAAGACTTCGATCATCCTCATGAGTTGTGATTTTTAAAGGCAAATCTATATTTTCTTGTGTGTTTGGATATCCATTTTTGCTTTGGTGGGAGAACTGGGCTCTGATGATTGCTTGGTTTCAGTTGCTTAGGTTCCTGTGCTTGCCTCTCACCTTCAGGTTGTCTCTGGTGTTAGCTCGTCTTGCTGTGTCTGACAGTGGCTTGACCCTCTGTATGTCCATGTGTAAGCACTGCTATAGACCTGTTTTCTTTCAGCTAGATCTGGGAACAAAAAGCTGTTTCTGTGTTTGTGTGACCTGAACTTTCTAGACAGGTCACTGGTGCAGAAATATTGGTTTTACCTCTGTTCTCAGGTGTAAGTGCTCTGGAGATTGGCTTTCAACTCTTGGCACAGGCAGACATCAGAACGTTCCTTCCCCTCACTGCTCCTAGGTCCCTGTGACCAGAGTCCAGAGAAGGCACTAGGGTAAGGAATGTGTGAAGAAATAGTTGTCTTCTCATAACTCTTAGGATTTTCTACACTTCTGAGTGTCTGTTCCCCGTGGGATTTGGGTGAAGGGAGCTGTGGGACCAGGTCATTTCAGTTCTAGGAACAGGCAAAAATCAGAAGAATACTGCTGTTGATAACCCTATTCCTGTATTCATAGGGTACTAGTCTGTTTCCTCTTGGCTAGGAATGCCAACCGAAGTGGCAGTCTGCCTTGAGCTGTGAGGATTGTCTGAACTTCTGTGATCCCAGCTGTCTCCACCTACTGTGTTTGGGTGTAGAGAGCTGTGGGATTGGTTTAATTCTGGGCACAGCCAGACATTGGAAGTGTCCCGTTCCAGACTTCTACCTTTCTGTATCCTAAGTTCACCAGGCCAGTTGCTTGGAGTAGAAGAATTAATTGGTCTTACCTCTACTCTCAGATGTATAATTGCTCCTGATGACTGGTTTTTGGATCTTGGTGCACGTAGAAATTGGAAGTCTCATACCTATTATTGTTCCTGTGTCCCTATGCCCCGAGAGCACGAAGGGCACTAAGAGGGTTATTCTTGGGCCAGGAATGTGAGCATAAGTGACAGTCACCACAGAACTCTCAGAATTTTCCACACTTCTGAGAGTCCAGCTCTCATCTCCACAGGAATTTGAGTGCAGGGAGCTGTGGGACTGGTTAAGATCAGTTGGCACACTTTTAACGGAAATACCATCTACTTGAAAAATTCTTGCCAGGCAAACTGATAAGATGTCTTGTCATTCCACAATTTTAACTTTGAGCAATATCAAAAATTTCTCTATATGATTTTAATAATATGTTTATGTGACAGAAGAATGCCTGACAATACATGGTCCCCTACTATTTGGAATGAAAGACCCCTGGATTGGGGAGACCCTCACTCAAGTCTCGGAATGATGCGACCCCCCAAGAACTCACGTGAGACCGTCCTTGCTGTATAAACATGAGGTTTATTGATAGGAACTAGTGCACTGGGGTCGAGACTCGTATCCCATGCAGGGGCAGTGGAGTTCGACCATGAAAGGCTGGGAGAAAGGGTATTTAAAGAGAGAAACCACAACCCGAGGGGGCAGGGATGGTGTCATTGGAAAGTGTCGAGAATACTAATGAAAAATCACAAGGAGGAGCTTCCTGTTTCTCAAGATTGTTAAACTTTATGGTCCACCAGTTCCTGGGAGAAGCTTCCTGTTTCTCAAGATTATTCTCTAAGATTTTAATCTAACTTTATGGTCAGCTAGTACAGGTAGAGGGCAGGGTCTGGAATTTGAGGTATTTGGGGCTTTTTTAAACTTCTGACTTCTTAGCTGCATTTTTTATTCTTTCAGGGTCACTCCAATTTTGCCTCAAGAAATTAATTTTGTTCGGTCTTTGGAAACAACAATGGTTTTCACTGAAGCATACTGTAAGTAATTGAGTGAAGAAGGTCCTAGGGATATTCCTTTACAAACAATCCTTACTTATATACTAGTAAAATAATCAATTCCCTGTAACCTCACATATAAGAGGTATATAGGATTCACTCATGAGGAGTTTCATTATGCTGTATATAATGTCTGGTATTTCCTAATTCATAAAAAGAGACATCTGGGGAAAAGATATGATGCTGGGTTTTAAGGAAATAAAATACTTTTGAAAAGCATAATAAACCATAGTCTGATATTTCATTAACATATACTCCTTCAGTGGATATTTTGGATTTCATGATGCAGAATAAAAGTTTTCTAGAGAAGTATTCTATTGGTTAGCCAAGGAGAGGATTCAATAGATGGCCTAGATGGTCCATTTGTAATGCACTGACTATGATGTACTATGATTTCAAGGCAAGCATGAGTCAATGCATTTGACCACCGTCCTCTTTCCAGAAAGACAGCACAAATGATTAATTGTTTTGTTTTGTTTTCTTCTGTTATTCCATGAGTATACTGTATACCTGGCAAGGAGTGGTATCTAAAGTCTAAGATTTTTTTGAATAATATTTTTATTCAACATACTAACAAAACTAATTCATAAAAGTAAAAAATATATTGCCATCAGATTTTATAAATGCCTCTTTATTAACTGTACTTTCTTTTCATTTTTGACATAAGGCTGGACAGATTTAGGTTATTAGTTGATGTTTCTTTAGATGGTGAAGAAAGAACCCTTTTCTGTACATTGTAATTGGGAATCACATTTTTGACATTGCTTAGAACTATTGCAATCCAGCTGAGCTAGAAAGATCCAACATGCCTTAATTGGAATGTTGATCTTATACTCCAAGGGCATTGATGTGGCCCTCACTTCATCTAAGTACAAACTGAAAATAGAATAGGTGCAGGATAGCGTTCATGTCCTGACATAGTGCTACTCACTGATAGTGAAATAGTCATCTAAAAGCAGCCTCCCCTGTCTTTGAAACACCAAGCACCTTCGTTGTATTAAAAGAATAGGCTTAGAATCTCCTTAAACTGCTCTGTGTAGCACTTCTGTAGCATTTTCCATTTCTTTATCATCTGGCCAAGAGCTCTACCAAATATAACTTTTTCCTAAGTTCTCAGATGCACTCTTCTTTTCATTTCTGCCCTCTGTCCCAATCTCAGCCCCTACAATCATTCATACTGAATTTTTCATGGTCATATTTACCTGATATCCTGATCATTAAACCTGCCTAAGCACAGGGGAACACTTCTCAGCCATGGCCTTTATACAATAACTTATACAGCCTTAATATTCCCTGCATCCATTAGGGTAATTGCTCCTGCTTTGGGACTATAACTTAGAATGTCATTTTCCCTCTAGGGTTCTTAATCACAAAACAGTTTTGCTGTTTCTTTGTTTCCAGGATACTTTGAATCCATCCTCACCATCAGTTTTGAATCAGTTTGAAAATCAATCTCTCTGTCTCTGTCTCTGTCTCTGTCTCTGTCTCTGTCTCTCTCTCTCTCTCTCTCTCTCTCTCTCTCTCTCCTTACTTCTATTTCATCACACTAAATATAAAAAGAGATATTGAAAAGAGCACACATTATTTTGCATTCAATCTTTTAGCCAGGATCTTCCACAATTTCCCTGTTTCTTGAATATACTAGAAAAAAATTACAATTCATAAATTTCAATAAGAGAGACACTAAAGTGAAGGAAAACATAGCTTGGCTGAGTAATAAATGCTGACCATCTTACTCTAATCAATCAATCAGTTGTTATAAAGAAGAGACCAGCAACATAGATGTGAAGTCTCTAGAAAAATCATGCCTCAGGGTCAGCATGCAGAAACTGTGTTACAAAAACGATGAGGTCATAACTCTGATACTCTAGGAACTAGATTCACCAAGTGGCACTGGTTATAAAAGCAATGATGACAGTAAATAAATAAATACAGAAGCAAACACACAATAATAAAATAAAACATGGGAATTTCTTTCAGTGTTTTCAGTGTCCTAATCACACTTTGACACACAGTATAAGTATAGATGCAAAAAATTTTGGATTCATTTTCTTGTTTAGAAAACCCTCTATTATTCTTGCCATTTGTGTTTATTGTATAGAACTGGAAGACAGAACATCCTTTATATAAAAACCCTATTTTTAACCTGGCAAAGGGCAGATAAAGATGGAACAGTGTATATTTAAATCCAGCCTATTCTGCATAGCATCTTCCTGGCCAGAAAACAAGTGATTGATGCAAACTTTGCCTTTATAAATAATAAATTACTATAACTTATGGCACACTTGCTACCAAGTATCCTCTGACATTTTTGATAAACACAACATGAAAGCATTGTAATTTCACAGGCTTTTTTACTAATCAGAATCAATATTTAAAAGGTATCTTTAAAATCATGATTGCAGAAGTGTTTTTTTCAACAACTTTTAAACATCTCCAGCATTGAGAGAAGATTCAGAGGGACTAATCTGCAGTAGCCCAGCCTGTTTAAGAGTGGGCATCCCTTTCTCTCATTATGATATGAATTAATATATTGCCATATTTATCTGCTCAGTAATATATTGAACCAAAGTTAGCTATCCAGTGATAGCTTCTGATAGATTCCTTTGCTATGGTATAGGAAGCTGAGTATTCCCATATTCCTTTAAAACCACCTTGTTATTTTTGCAAATGTTTTCCTTCCTTGATTATAGTACACAGTGGTGATTGTCCAAATTCAAAGCACACTGAGTAATTCCTTATGCATTTCCCTATCCAGGTCTTGCAGAAAAGGATATTACTAAGTCAATATAATATTTACATTTATAAAAAACTAAATGATTGTTCAGTCATTAGCATTCAAAAGCTATTCTACATTTTTGTTTGTACTTCTTTTGCATATTCATTGGGCATCAGTATCACCAAATTTTAAAGTTGAATAGTGATGCTGAGGGATGATTCTGCTTATAAAAACTAATACTGTTCTGCAAAATTATTTCTCAGAAACACACACAGACGCACACACACACACACACACACACAGAGAGAGAGAGAGAGAGAGACAGAGACAGAGAGAGAGACAGAGAGACAGAGAGAGAGAGACTCACCCACACAAACATAAGTTAGGGCTTAAGAATAAAGAGAGAATCTCTGTGAGATATATATATATATATATATATATATATATATGATATTTCTGTGATATTTTTCTATATATATATAGAAAGAGAGAGAATATATATACATATATATATATATATATATACACACACACACACATAGTTGACATTAATAAAATCTAGCTAACTGTGGTGCTATGTGAGTTTACTTGTAGCACTTACAAGTCAAAAGTTCATAAATCTCTGAGTGACAAGCCAGCCTGGCCTACAAGTGAGTTTCCAGTCCAGTAAAATCTAATGAGTAAGACCCTATCTAAAATACAAACAAGTAAGTAAGTATCTCATAGCAATGATTTTTAAAACAGAAGAAAAAAATCATCATTGAATGACAAACCACTGCTTTTAGTAAATAGCAAATCTTATGTTAATGGTAAGTGCTTCATTTACATGAACACATAGGAAACTTTAAAAATCCACCTTATCAAGTAAAACTTGACTAATGCAGGATGTTGTTAAAGTAGCATCTTCTTTTCTTAAATGATTTCTCCTGGTATTACAAGTATCTAGTGCTTTTGCACATTCCCTAATTTTGTTACGTTTTTCCTAAGCACTCTATTTTTTCCTTTGTATACTGATCTAAATGTGAATATAATTCAATAACCTGTAGTCATCATTGCCCAGAAAGCACCTTGAATTTATCCCTGACTAAATTATACACGGGTTTAGGAAGTGCCCCACTTTCATACAAACAATAGGACAGCTTAAAGCTCATAACTGCCTATGTTGTGTCATTAGCTTTATAAAAGATTTTGAATCTCTGCAGCCTGACAACCATGCACGCATGCATGATTGGAGGGTTATGCTAGCTCACTAGCACAGACTAGGGGCGGGGGACAGTGTGATTACTTAAGTCAGTGCAGCAGGTCCTATTCAGAGAAGAGGCAGCCAAGGATGCCTGTTGTAACCACCCTAGGAATGGTCAGCAAGGCAATGCAGCAAACAAGGTCAGCTCCCTCAAAACCCATAATTTGTTTTATATGTAGACATGATTTTTTCACACTAAATATTGCAAATTTGTTGGGATAGAAGATTATTCTATAGATCTCAAGTCTTTGACTCTGAAAAGTCAGAACAGAAACCTATCAGATCAGAACCTGAATTCCGTTGTCCTGTCTTGTGTTGTGTTTGGTGCAGTGCCCCTCCCTTTGAGCTGTCAATCTGCCCTGTCACTTCAGCTCAGTTCTCTTACAGGGTGAATATTAGCATTTCAAAGAGCTGACAGAATTGTGGATTATTGGTGTGTGGGAGTAATGGCGATCAAGAAAATAAAAAGAACATTTAAGTTCGCATATGGATTTTGCATGAAAATTATACCCATTAAGGAAGTTACAGTGCTATTTTGGTATCTGCCATAAACTGAACATTATGAAGGAATAAAAACATTTGAGAGTTAGCATACAGATTATCATCAGAGGGAAAACACCTCCAAATTTCTGAATAGTTAGGTTCATCAGGTAAAAATGAGTTTTGATGGTATGATAGTTATAATAAAGGAAAGAGGTTTGAAAAATCGCTATAAGAAAGAATAGTGGGCAGAGTAAATTCAGGTGCGTGAACTGCAACCATGTGGAAACGTGCTGCATCTTCCATATATATATACAAACATACATATATATATATGCACAAAAACACACACATACTCACATACAGTATACAGACTAGTACAGAATAATAAACCTTTTTCTTCTGTTATCTCATAAGGTGATATTGTTTGAAGGTTATGACAATAATTTAGTGTCTTTTGGTATGTGTTATTTGTTAATAAATTTTTATTTTTAAATCTTTCCCAGATTCAACAATAAACTGGTGGATTAGAAAGAACTTTCTTTGGATATGTAAACTGTACTTTGCTTTGATCTGGTGATTTGGATGAAATTTATAAGATATGCAAAATAGAATGCAGATTTGTTTTCGGGTTGTTTGGGGAGTTTAGTTTGGGAGACATTGGCCATGTTCCATCAGATAAATCCACAAGGTTATGTCTTTTTTTTGTTTCTGTTTGCTTGTATGCTTTTGGTCTTTTTTGGAATTTTATTTTGTTTTTCCTTATAAAATGACGTTGTATATTTTTTTTTACTGAAAATCCATTTTTGTCCCAGTTTTTCATTTCCATTCTTAATCTTTTTTTAATATCATGATCACAGTTTTCCTTATTTTTTTAACTCTTCCCACATTCTCCACACCTCCCATCCCTTCCAGATTTGTTCCCTTTCTGTCTCTCATGAGGAAAAGAACACTGAAGGGATAACAACCAAACATTAACAAAATAAAATATAATAAGATAAACAAAGAACATCATATTGATGGTGGACAAGGCAATCCAAAAGAAGGAAAAGGAACAGACACAAGGATCAGAGACCCAATTGTTAGCCCACTCATGTATGCCATAAAAACACTAAACTGAATGGTCTAAGACATGTACAGACGAATCAGTGCAGACTAATAAATAGGCTTTGAGAGACAGATTTCCTCAGTGGCATGTCCTATTTTTTTTACTCATTGTAATCTGTTTTTATTTCAAAATGTTGTTTGGGTTTAAGAATTTAAAAATATTTCTAAAATGCAAGGTTTTGTTGATCCAAGACAACAGCAGTCTGAGGGTTTCCTAAGGTTGTTACTTCTCAAGAGGTTAATTAATACAGAAATAACAGAGTTGCACCATTTATTACGGTTTTTATTACTGTAGTTATTACATAGTACAATTTGAAATCTGGCATGCAAACATCTCCTGACTTTGGTTATTATTCAGGTTTATTATATAGGGAACCTTTATTGTCTCCATAAAATTTTACAGCACTATTTTTTAATTTGTGAGAAGGATATTATTGTTCATCAAATATATACATACGTAATATTTTACATAACATGTTGTTATATATCATATATAAGAATATTATATATAATATTTTATGAATGATATTGTTTCTATGGTTTGTTCCTCAAAATACTTGTTATTTCAGGACATGAATTTTCATTAATTTGTTCATACTGCTACTTTGCTGAAAGTAATTATCAGCATTATCAGGTTTCTGCTGAAACATTTAGGAACTTTTATGCATAAAATCATATCCTATTCAAAGGAATCTCCTTATACTGTGCTGAATAAGACAGGAAGAATAAAATTCCTTTTCTTGTTCCTGATTTTAATGAAAATGTTGAGTTTCTCTCCATTTGGTATGATGCTCCCTCTGATTTTGTTGTATGTTGTTTTATTTTTCTGAAATACGTTCTGTTTATCCTTACCAGTGTCCACATTTCTAAGGAAATAGGACACTTGAGACCCCATTTGCCATCTATGATAGTCAGAATGTGTGCAGATAGAGTTCGAGTATTGAGAAGACCTCCTTCTTCCTTTCTTGAGTTTGTGCTCAATCTTGTGAGGGGTACACATGTAACTCTAACTGTAGGAAGCCGCATTTTCAAGAGTCAGACCTTTTATAGACACATTCCAGAGCATTCATTCCTGTCCTCTAGCTTTTACCCAACATGGGAAGTTTCAGAATTCCCAACTGTGTCTGAGTACTGACTGTTGCTTATTCACAGTCCTTTATGTAGTTATTTATCATTGTGCAAACAAAAACATTAGTAATAAAATTGTTATCTACTGAAATAATTAGCAACACATACCGAAGAACGTAATAGAAATAATTAAAAGGGAGTTTGACAAAATGGAGACTTAGAAAAACAACATTTGTGTGTTCTCTGCTAGGATCTTTAAGTTCCCTGGCCAAGTTTATTGACCATTTTTGTAGAATTCCTGAATTCTCTCCAGTAGAAGTGTCCTCACTTCTAATTAATAATACGGTTGGTTAAGGACAAAATACACTTTGCACGATTGAAATTTTAGTGCATTTTACCAGGCCAGTAATTATGTAGCATATAAAGATTATTAATGGATAAGGAAACCATTAGTTTTTTCTTAAAGGAGCCTGAATATTGTTTACAAGCATTATGAAAGAAAACCACCAGAGAAAATTTCCTGCACAGCTCAAAGTTGAATTCTCTATGTCTAGCAAACAAAGTTTATTGTGTCTATACATTATGATCTTATCATAAAATCTGCTGGGGCAGACTTTCTCCTTTGTTCAATTATATATGGTTTTATGTGGAGAGGCACAGCATTAGGAATCAAAAATTTACTGTCAAGCTACCATTGAATTCATACGATTTGGCTGTCTACTACTTTAAATAACACTTTCCATGAATGTGATTTCTATAACCTACCATATTAAATTGATTTCTCCTTTACAAACATTTGTATATTGGAAATAGCTTCATGGTTAGAGATGGGAGATCATGTTTAGTTTTTTCTCTAAGTAGTGGGGGCTAATCAGCTTTATGCAAATCACATGCATATTGTCATGATCAATATGTGACCATGTGTGAGTTAGTTAGTCTGTTACATCTGGAAGACATTGTTTCAGGTATGTGGTTCCACCTTTTTTCCCAACTATAACAGATAGTAGCTTCTGAGATCATGACTGAGCAATATACTTATTAAAGGGAATAACAGAATGTCTCTAGGATTCTTTAAATTGACACATTTCTTTTGCTGAAAAAAAACAAAAAAAAAAAAACAAAAAACCAAAAAACAAGACAGTGTTTGGTATGTTCCTTGGTCCACAATCTACGTATTTCCCTTTCCTTGAGCATATGAGCAATGTCAGGAACAGGTCTCATGGTCTGGGCATTGAATCCAATCAAATAATTGTTACTTACTCTCACCATATTTGTACCACTATTGCACCCGTGTACACTGTAGAGAGCTCACCATTGTAAATTGAAGGATTTCAGCTATGTTCCTCTTTGCTTTTCTCCTTAGGAAGTATGAATAAATTTTCCAACCAAAGAACATTATCTAGAATGGTGAAAATTCCCAGTTAGTCACCAACTGAAACGTCTTCATGTTCAATGACGTAGGTAAGTGTGGTTCCATCAATATGGCTTTGCTATCAGTTTTTGTAAAGCAACCAATAACATGGGTAGTAACATGCATTGTTTGAGAGTTTCTGTGCCATCTCAGTCATCAGAACTCAGTTACATGTAACCCATATATGGTACTGGAGGGGGTTTTGTTTGTAAGAGAAGGCAGTAAGGTTGTACTCTCCCCATTTTTTGGTGATGTATTTTTAAGAAAATTCCATTTACATATTATATATTGATGCGCCTCTACTGTAGAACTTTTCTATAACATTCTTCAGATGGTCCACAGATTCTGTCTTCCCTTACCCTACTTTCATCCATTTCTGTATTTAATATTACTAGAGACCACCTGCCATAAATAAGCAGAGCCCCTAGTTGAGGGATGGGGTCACCCACCCATCTCAAAAATTTTAATTCAGAAATGTTCCTGCGAAAAGGAAAGACAGGGACAAAAAATGTAACAGAACCTGAAAGAAAGGCCATCCAGAGACTGCCATATCTAGGGATCCGTTCAGTCTGCAGATACCAAACCCCAACACTACTGTCAATGTCAAGAAGCATTTGCAAACATGAGCATGTGATGGCTGTTCCCTTAGTGAGTCTACCAGCACCTAAGCAATATAGTTGCAGATACAGGCAATCATCAGCCTGAGCCTTGGAGACCACAATAGAAGAGCTAGGGGAAGGACTGAAGGAGCTGAAGGGAATTGCAACCCCATAGGAAGAACAATGTGAATTAAGTAGACCACCCAGAGCTACCAGAGACTAAACCACCAATCAAAAAGTGTACCTGGAGTTCAACAGGGCTATAGATTCATGTGTAGTAGTAGATGGCCTTATCTAACACCCAGAGGAGGGGTGGCACTTGGTACTTTATGCCCCACCATAGGAAAATGCTTGAGTGGTGAGGCAGGAGTGAATGAATGGGTGGAGAAGCACACTCATAGAGGCAAAGTGGATGGGGAAAGGGATGGGATGGGTGTTGTGAAGGGATAACAGGCTAAGGGGATATCATTTGAAATGTCAATGTATAAAATGATTAATTAAAATAGTGACAATTTACTTAAAAATAATCTTTCAATTTGAGAATGACCATGTTATTTTCCTCAGTATCCAAGGACGTAGCAGTGCTCTTGACAGCTCTAGATGCATATTCTTCCCACAGATATGTCCATTAGTGCTCTCAGATCACTGCCAAGAAATATACTTGTTTTCAGTAAGGCCAGAGAAATGGCTCTATACTGTGTGGAGATGCATGGTGTGATATGAGAACATTCAGCACAAATGGTGAATGCTGTTTGCCTCTGAATGCATGTATGCCTCAAAATTCCCTGTGAGGATAGTTTATTCTCCCAAGTTTTTTTCCTCACAGGAAAATCAGTTCCTTGCTAAAGCAACCACTGAAGCCTCCCTACAGGATGATTACACTAAAAAGGCTTCAACCTCTAACTCTATTAAAATATGATCTGTCCAACTTACCTTTCCATGTTAAAAATTTTCTGTCTGCAATTTTTTATCAAACTTTGATAGGGTATATTTTTTCCTAGATTAAAAATAATACTGTTTCTAAAGTATTTATTTCCTCTCTTACATATATATATATATATATATATATATATATATATATATGCTGTTTTGTAAAACTTCTGAAATATTTTGGTTGCAAAATAAGAGAGGATATTTAAGGAAATAAATATTGTCCAGTAATAATTGCTTACATATGATTAATTCTAATATTACTTTTTTATACTATGTTATAGATTTCAACAATTTGAGCTCTATTTTTTCAAGGAATATACACAAATGGTCAAGGGAAAAAATCATAAAATTTACATAGTACATTGGTGCTAGCAATTTGGAATCAAGATGCATCACTCACATTTCCTTTCCTGTTATCCTTCCACCATTTAAGCTCAAAAAAGCATTAATGCATATCATGATCATACTTTCTTCTACATGCACTGTTTTAATTATTTAATGATCATGAATCCATGGAAAGAACCATCCACATATGTTTATGGAATCTCTCAACTATTTGTTGTATATCATTATTATTATGCCACACATAAAATACTATATGTGCTAAACTGAAAATTACATACATTAACTTACTTAATATAAAGAAGAATCACTGCCTTTCCATTTAAACAATAAAATATGCTTATTCATTTTGTACAACTATACAAGTGTATGAATGATTTTCTATTCTCTGAATATTTTTCATGGGTACACTAATTTATTGGTATGATCATGACTTATTATGGGTTGACTTAAATCAGTATGACTTAGCACAGTAATAGTGGTAGATGTGCAAGTAGTATGGAGTCCCTGTTTAGGTTCAGGATCCTACTACAGAAAACAGTGCCAATTATAGATTTCATTTTGGGACACAATTCTAATCAAAAATTTTGGTTATTCTCACGATAGGCAGTTCGCCATTGTATCAGTTGGAATTAATTGGCAGGAAGTATTTCCAAGCTTGACTAAGTGGTGATTACGTCTTTCCTGCAGTAGCCTGCTTCATATATTCTGGTACTATGAAAGCTATCCACTAAGATACATAATAGAATCAAGCTTATTGGTCAATGCTAAATAAATTTATCTCTGTTCTTTGACTTACGCACATGTTGACTTCAGCAATATGGTCTTAATTTCAAGTTCTGTATGGTAACCAAGAAGGTTTGTAATGGGCTAGACTGTATGGGAATTCTCTGGAATGTAAATTCAAAGTAGACAACCCAATACTGATACTGGCTCTGGACTATGTATTTGTTAGGTTATAATGTCCAGTGGAAAATCATTGTCTTATTACTAGTTAACCCTATCTGAAAAATGTTTATATGTATATTTGTGTAGTGAAGTCTCTTTTACAGAACTTTGCTTCCATATGCCTTTTTCAAAATGACTTTAGGGATATTTATCCTTCCTCATATTCACTCTGCAAATCTCAGCTTCTACAAGCATAACCATGTAATTCAGTGGTTTGTATATGCTTGGCCCAGCTAGTGGCACTATTTGGAAATGTAGTTTTGTTAGAGTAGGTGTGTCCCTGTGTGTGTG
The DNA here is from genome assembly GCF_011064425.1 of Rattus rattus. Classification (NCBI taxonomy): domain Eukaryota; kingdom Metazoa; phylum Chordata; class Mammalia; order Rodentia; family Muridae; genus Rattus; species Rattus rattus. The sequence goes on along the minus strand of NC_046161.1, from coordinate 34,511,585 downwards.
GTCTTTAACAACCACATCTTAGCTATCTGGGATCCAATCTTCTGCTTGCTGCCTTCATAATATAAGTGTGACTCTCAACTCTTACAGCCCCATGTCTGCCTCAAAACTGCTATGCTTCTACCTTGAAGATAATAGACTGAACCTCTGAACCTATAAGTCTACCACAATTCAATGTGATCCTTATAAGAGTTGCATTGCTCATGGTTTCTGTTCCCAGAAGTAAAAGCCTTATTAAGACACATCATCTGTCACTAGTTTCCCTTCATATTTATACCATTGTTTTTGTTTAAACTCCCCTCCAATAAAATAGAGACCCATGATATTATTAGTTTTCTGAGTTATATATTCATTCCAACTAGAACATATATATGTGAAAATTATTTTTAACTTTTTAAATTTTAATTTTATATTTTATTTCTTCCCTTTATATTTTGCTTGCTGTCACCCTCCCAAATCACCAGCCCTCCCACCACCCTTCCCCTATTCTCCCTCTCCTCTTCTGAACAGATGTGGGCTACCTAGGCATCTTGTCACCCTGACAATTGAGACAAAGGTGATAGCTGTTTAAGCCTGGCAATTTGAGTTTGCTCTCTAGAATACATATACATGCACATGTAGTGAACTGACTCCCCAAATTATTCCTGTGACCGTTACATGTCATCATGGCACACACACACACACACACACACACACACACACACACACACACACACACACACACACACACACACACACACACACACACACACACACACATTAGTTAAAATTTAATACCTGAAAATGAATGAATATGGAATCTGTATTAGCTTTTGAATTAGTAATGTTTGAAATTTGATTTTTTTCAGACAATATATTCTAATGCTACCTTATTTTGTCCTCCCTAATTCTTTCTAACTCCACAGTGACCTAATTCCTCATGTTTTCACACCTCTCCTTAGAAAACATGAACAAAAAAACTAACCAGACTGAAACAGAACACACAAACAAAGGAATCACAAAGGATAAAACACAAGAAGTACATAGACTCACAGAGATACATGCTTATAGAGAAAAGCCCATGAAAATATTAAATTTGGAATCATAATGTATGAAAAATTACCAACATTGTTAAAAGTATAATATATTATGAATCAAAAAAATTCAAAATTACCATTGATTCATTAAGGTAGAATGAAACCCCTGACTGAGTGTGTATTCTACTCCCATGAAACTGTACTGGACAAAACTCGTTTTTGTTATTAGAAAATTTTGTCAAGTGGGCAGAGCTTCTTAGTGAGGAAGATCACATTCAGTTCCAGCTATTAGTGGTTGGACCCCACATAATTTTGACCTGTAAAACCTGTGCAAATCCTGTGCATGGTTTCCTGATTTATATGAGTCCACATGTGTATCAGTCCTGCTATACCTCGACATTATTGCTGACTTGCTTGCATTCCTCCCCACAACTTTGTGCTTTACAATATTTCTACTATTTTTTCTACAAATCTTTCCTGAGGCATGAAGGAAGAGACTCGATGTCAATGACTCATTTAGAGAGGGTCTTTCCACTCTGTATATTGGCATATATAGATCTCTGCATCTGGCCCCATCTATTGTATATCCCAGCTTTTGTGATGACAGTAGAGTAATATATTAATAGAAGGGTATAATAGAATGTTATTAGGAATCATGTTGTAGCTACATTTCTATAGCAGACAATAATACCTGCTTTAAGCCTTAAACTCCAGCATTTTGTCAGGAGAACAATGGTAGAAATGTGTTCTGTCTCATTGTCTCAAATCAAGTCAGATAGTGTTTGCTTACTCTCTTGAAGGTGCCACTATTGAAGCAGTATATTCTGTAGGCAGCTGAGTGTGGTGGATCAGAAAGTATAGAGGTTGTTTGGTGTTTCAGTTTTCCCTCAGTAACTATGCAGAATACATTTAAGTACCAGCAATACTATTCAAAAGGTAAAGGTTTTAGAAAGGCATTTGCTTGTCTTCTCGATCTACAAAAGAAATGTAGGTGTTGTCTTCAACAATAGAGCCATCATCAGTTGTATGGAGCAATCAATAGCTTAGGCAATAGTTTGAAGTGATCGGAGCATTACAATGAGGACTCATTGGTCAAAAAATATAATAGATCTAGCCAATATGTGGCGTTGGAGATTTCATTTGGGGGGAAGAGCTGTCTAGTTTGGTCATTCCCTCCCATTACATTTTAAAATTTCTTTTATTATTTTTATCTATGTTATATATTAAGAACAGATATGACACATAGTTTTAGCTGTCCTCCTTATTATTCCCCTCTATCCTCTTCATTCTGCCATCTCCATTTAATTCCTTCATCCCAATATTATTCCCAAATATCCCCATAATAATTTGTATTATTTCTCAATCCTCACAAAATCCTTCCCTCCATCTGAATTTTTACATGACCTTTTCACATCTTAAAACATCCAAATATAATTTGATAGATACTGTATTTGTCTTTGAGGTTTTGGATAATGCATAATGAGGTTTTGTTATTGCTGTTGATGTTGTTGTTGTTGTTGTTGTTTGTTTGTTTGTTTGTTCCATCTGTTTAACTATGAGTCCCATTATTTCATTTTTAAGAGCTTAACAATATTTTTTTGTAATATAACGTATTTTATTATTTGTGATTACTAAGGATGGTGAACTTTTCCTTAAATGAAACCAGCATTTTATGGTCAATTATCGGAAATAAGAGGAAGAAATTTTTCTTTGAATACCAAAAAGATACATGTAAGTAAAAGACATGGAAATTGGGGTACAGAAGACAATGGAAAGATTAGTATTCAGAGATAAACCATAGCAAATAAACATACTTTAGATGGGGATATTAAGCAATTTCAACACACGCACACACACACACACACACACACACACACACACACAAAATTTTTCTGTTTCATCAGTATAAAAGAAGCCATCCAGATTATGAATACAAATTTGTTAATAAATTTACAAAACATGTAGTTCATGAATAGGGATATGAAAATATGAAGCTCTACGCTTCATGGTAGATATTTAATAGGAAAAATAAAATAAAAAATATGATAGTAAGTAAGTCAGCCTACTTCAAATGAAATTGTCATTAAAAAATAATTCTCATGGAAGAAAACACCTTTGGTACTCATAGATAATGGACAAATTATTCATTCTTGTCCTTAAAGCCTCAAGGTGAGGTATGCCTGGAAGTGTGGTTACCTCTGTGCTCACAGAGCCATCTAACTTTCAACAAAACAAGAAGATTGAGGGAAAACTCTACAAAATGTTCACCCCAGGTTATATTCCCCTCCTGGTCCACACAACCCCCTGATATTTCCACATCCCATATTTCCTCCCACGCTGCCTCCAGTGTCACAGAGGATGCCACAAACCCACACAACCCAACAGTCCTGGGGACTCTTGATTGTTAGGTGCACCTTCTCTGACTGAACCCAGACCCAGGAGACGGTTTCTCTATATGTGCTGGAGGCCTCATCTCAGCTGGTATATGCAGCCTGGGGGGTGATCCAGTGTTTGAGAGATCACAGGGGTCCAGGTTACCTAAGACCACTGGTCCTCCCACAGTATTCCCCTCCTCCTCAGCTTCCTCCAGATTTTCCTTAATTCAATCAGAGAGGTCATGTTTCATTGGTTTGGTGCACATATCAGCAGATGAGTCTGTCAGCTGCTTTTTGATCTGTTGAAGGACAGTCAGGATTGGTCTATTTTCGTGAATGCCCCATAGCCTCAGTATTTATGTTCTGTCTTGGTGCCTCCCCTTGAGCTGGATCCAATTTGGGCCTGTCAGAACACAGAGGGATCAAAGAATACGATTTAACTCTTTTTATTTTTTTCAAAAGGATTTAGAGAGTCATCCCAAAGACAAAACCTATACCACTTGGGACATCTAAAGTATGCTCTTCTCCAGAGTCATTGAAAGAATGATGCAGTACCCTGTTTTCTGCCACATCATATTACACACAAGTCATCACATTTGTTAAAGATCAATGAGAATCCTCTGAGACTGCCTGAGAGAAATAATGAATGGTGAGAAATGTTTTGCCATTAGTACATGTATAGTATAAATTTAAATGTTAAATTTAATTGATTAGTTTAATTGACCACTATTATGTGTGCAATATTTATTCTTCATTTTGTATTGGTGTACTCTTGAAAATATTTTTCATTTCAGTTACACTCCAATTTATATAACTAATAGGAGTTTATTAGTTGAAGTCTTGAAGCTGTGAAAGTGGCAACAGACAGCCAGTAAGGATGGGGCAGTATTTCTGGCAACCTAATCGAAGGTAACTCCTTTAGTAATAAACATTAACACTTTTAGATTGTCCCAGAACACATGCTAGTTTTCATTACATCTCACTACCTCTGTATCATTGCACTTATGGTATTTCTGAAAAGAAGACATTTGTCGTCTTTCCTACTGAATGCATTAAATGCTGAGAAGTCAATATGAAAACATCCCATTCCTCTCAAAATTTCTTTTGTTTTGTATGTAGGACAAAGCTTTTCCTCCTTAAACAAACAAACTTTAATTTCTTATTTTTACTTTTTCATTTTAATTGGATATTTTATTTATTTGGATTTGAAATATCTACTCATTTCCAGGTTTCCCCTATGCAAAACCATATCCCAGTCCCCCTACCCCTGCTTCTATGAGGGTGTTCACCATCCACCCACCCACTTCCATATCACTGTCCTGGCATTCTCTTACACTGGGTCATCTAACCTTCACAGAATCAAGTGTCTCTTCTCTCATTGATGCCAGATAAAGCCACCCTCTAATAAATATGCGGCTGGAGCCATGGATCCTTCCATTGTACATTTGGTTGGTGGTATACTCCCTGGGAACTCTGGGGTGTCTTGTCGGTTGAGATTGTTGTACTTCCTAGCAGTTTGCAAAATCTATTCACCTCCTTGGGTCCTTTCCCTAACTCCTCAATTTGAGTCCCATTGTGCTGTATCAATCAGTTCAGTAATTGGCTGCAAGCATCTGCCTCTGTATTTGTCAGTCTCTTGCAGAGCCTCTCAAGAGACAGCTCTCTCAGGCTCCTATCAGCATGCACTTCTTGAAATCAGCAATACTCTCTGGTTTGGATGTACATTGGATGGATCACCCGGTGGCGAAGTCTCTAGAAGGCCTTTTGTTGTTATTTTTGTTGTGTTTCATTCCATTATTTTGTTTTTTTAACAGCTTAATATTTTATTTTATACTACACCATAATTTCCTTATCAATTTCTCTACTATGGAAATATATGCTATTTCCAAATTTCAACTAATGTGAATATAGCAGCAATGAATAGGAACTAGTAAATATCTCTATAATATGATATGGATTCCCATAGATTTATGCCCAACAATGTTACACATGAAACTTGAGGTAAAACATTCCCAGAAAACCAAACTGATTTCCAAAGTGGCAGTACAAGTGTGTTTTTTCACTGGCAGGATGATATTTCTTAGTACTCATCATCTTAATTAGCATGTGTGATCTTGGAGATACTTAATAGTGCAAAATAAAATATCAACATGGTTTTAATGTGCATATTTGGGATTGCTAAGGATGTTGAACTTTTCTTTAAAGGAAACCAGCATTTGAATGGTCAATTGTGGGCAAAAAGGAAGGGAGTTGTCTTTGAATATAAATCAGATAAGGATTACATCTTACATTGAATACATTGAAATTACGGTACAGAAGACAATGGAAAGATTAGTATTCACAGACAAATCATAGCAAATTAAGTACCCCAAGTCATTGAAACATAATTTAGATGGGGTTATTAAGCAATTTCAACACACACACACACACACACACACACACACACACACACACACACACACACAAATCATTTTCTGGTTTCATCATTATAAAAGAAGCCAGCCAGATTATGAGTACAAATTTGTTAATAAATTTAAGAAACATGTAGTTCATGGGTAGGGATGAGAAACTATGAAGCTCTAAGCTTCATGGGAGATATTTAATAGAGAAAATAAAATAAAAATATGATAGTAGGTAAATCAGCATACTACAAATGAAATTGCCCTTAAAACTGTATTCTCATGAAAAAAGTCCCTTTGGTACTCATAGATCTTAGACAAAAAAATTCATTCTTCCCCTTGAAACCTGAAGACAAAGTATGCCTGAAAGACTAGTTACCACTGTGCTCATATTGCCATCTAGCATTCAACAAAACAAGAAGATTGGTGGAAAACTCTACAAAAATGTTCTTATTTTTTTCACCCCAGATTATATTCCCGTCCTGGTCCACATCACTCCAGGACTGTTTCAAATCCTGTACTTCCACCCCACCCTGCCTACAGTCACCATGAGGATGCCCCAAACCCACCAACCCCACCAGAACTCTAAACTTCCTGGGGCCTCCAGTCTCTTGAGGGTTAGGTGCATCTTCTCTGACTGAACCCAGACCCAGGAGTCCTCTGCTCTACAGGTGATGGAGGCCTCATCCCAGCTGGTGTATGCTGCCTCATTGGTGTACCAGTGTCTGAGAGATCTTGGAAGTCCATGTTTACTAAGACTGCTGGGATCTTCCTACAGGGATGTTGTCCTCATCAACTTCCTCCATCTTTTCCTTAATTGAGTCAGAGGGGTCCAGTTTCACTGGTTGGGTGCACATATCAGCTTTGCCTCTTGGGTCTTTTGGAGAGCAGTCGTGATAAGTCCCTTTTCTGTGAATGCCCCATAGACTCAGTAATGGTGTCAGGTCTTGGGGCCTCCCCTTGAGATGGATCCCACTTTGGGTCTGTGAAAACACACAGGGATGCAAGGAAAGGATATAACTGTTTTTTTTTTCCAAAAGCATTTAAAGAGTCATCTTAAAGCCAAACCTGTACTTTGATTACTACTAGGGACATCTAATGTATGCTCCCCTTCAGAGACATAGAAGGAATGATGTAACACCCTGTTTGCTGCCACATAACCTTACACACAAGTCATCACATGGTTAAAGTTCAATGATAATCCTTTGAAGCTTCCTAACAGAAATAATGGATGGAGAGAAATATTTTGCGATGAGTACATAACTAATAGAAATTTAATCACTTAATTTAATTAATTATTTTAATTGACCATTATTTTGTGTACAATATTTATTCTTCATTTTGTAATAGTGCACTCTTGCAAATATTTTCCATTTAATTTACACTCCAAATTTTACAACTAACAGGACTTTATTCACTGAAGCCTTGAAGCTGTAAACGTGGCAACAGCCAGCAAGGATGGGGCCGTATTTCTGGCAAGTAATTGAATCTAACTCCTTTAGTGATAACCGTTAACACTTTTAGATTGTTCCAGGACACATGCTAGATTTCATTAGGGCTCACGAATTAGCTCTGCATAACTGTGGTGAGGGTCTTTCTGAAAGGAAGACAGTTGTCATCTTTCCTACTGAATGCAGAAAGTGCTGAGAAGTCAACATGAAGACAGACCATTCCTCTCAAATTTTCTTTTGTTTTGCATGTAACATAAAACTTTTCCTCCTTAAAGAAACAACTCTTTAATTGCTCCTCATAGGGTTAATGCTTACCGAAGTCTTCAATGTATATCCCAGCACCAAAAATGGTCTAATTATTTCCTTTGTTGATGTTGAACTTTTCCTGTCTGAATTTCTTGTTTTTTACTTATTCATTTTTATTGGATATTTTAATTATTTGGATTTCAAATGTTATCTCATTTTCCAGTTTCCTGTCTACAAAACTTTATCCCATTTCCCCACTCCTGCTTCTATGAGGGTGCTCCCTCACCAACCCACCTATGTCCACTTCACTGTCCTGGCATTCTCCTAGACTGTGGTGTCTAGTCTTCACAGGACTAAGGGTCTCTCCTTCCATATACAGCTGGAGCCATGGATCCCTCCATGTGTATTTTTTGGTTGGTGGTCTAGTCTCTGGGAGCTCTGGTTGTTTGGTAGGTTGAGATTGTTGTCCTTCCTAGGGGGTTGCAAACCCCCTCACCTCACTCATTCATTTCACTAACTCCTCCATTAGAGTTCCATTTCTCAGTCCAAAGGTTGACTGCAAGCATCTGTATCTGTGTTTGTTAGTCTCTGGCAAAGTCTCTCAGGAGACTTCTCTATCAGGGTTGCAAAAATAATACTGTCAGTTCTCTAATTGGAATCAACTGCAGAAATCTCAAAGGCATGATTTCTTTCCATAGAATACATAGTATAGATTACTGCATACATCTTATAAAGGATTTTATTCTTAGAAACTGTTAAGGTGGTTATTCACTTTTTCAACTCGATGATACCTAGAATCACCTGAGAAACAAGCTTCAATCATGACTGAGCAGGGTTATCATAAATAACTTAATTTAGGTGGGAGAACCTCTCTCGTGGGTAGCAAAATGTTGTGGATCCTAAGCATTGGCCTTTTCACTAAGAAGTTGACTTTCTGTGTCCCAATCAATAACTCTGAAGTCCAAACCTCAGAGAATGATACTTTTATATAATATCCACAAATACTCATTAAATAAATGTAATTTATTTAAAAATACATGTATTTCTTTATGAGTTTTCAGCATCCTAATTCCACCTTGATACTGTATCTTTTTTTTTTCTTTCTTTTTTTTTTCGGAGCTGGGGACCGAACCCAGGGCCTTGCGCTTGCTAGGCAAGTGCTCTACCGCTGAGCTAAATCCCCAACCCCGATACTGTATCTTGATAGCTGAAAAAAATCTTACAATCATTTTCTTGTTATCTAACCCTATATAATTCTTAACTTTTGTCACTATTGTATAAAATGTGAAAGGTAAACTAATTCGTGGTATAAAAAACTTAACCTTAATTGTCTCAGAAACAGATGAAGATGGAATAATTATGTTAAGAGCCAATCTATTCTACACAACAACCCTATGTCTAGAAAGTGTTATTGATACAGTGTATTTAAAAATAACAAATCAGTTCTCTCTTATTACATACTTCCTGCTAGGCATCCGCTGGCAACTTTGACAAATACAACACTACTGCATTGTAGTTTCAGTGGCTTTTTCCTTCTATGAATCAGTATTCGAGAGGTATCTTAAAAATACAAGATAGCGGATGACAGACATATGTTTTCAAGAAGATTTAAACTTCTCCAGCTTTGGCAGAATCTTCAGAGGAAGTGATCTGCAGTAGCACAGCCTGTTTATGAGTGGTCATCCCCTCCTCTCAGCATGGCATGAATTGATATATTACCATGCATATTTGATCACTCTTACATCGCCAACAAATTTAGTCACAACAGGAAAGATTCTAAAAGTTCTGTCATGGGGTAGGAAGTAAAGAATTTCCATATGTAGTCTGCAACAATTTTAGTTTTGAAAATTTTTCCATAATTTTATAATGCACAGTACAGGTTGTCCAAATATAAACCGCAGTTTGATGTGTTTCAGTAAGCCAAGGATATACTTTATGGAGTATGGTATGGATTGGTGGGAAGAGTTTCTTCAGCAGGCCCAAACAAGGGCATCTCTCCTTAAGTGAATAGGACAGGTCTAGTACAGAATAGAGTTTAGTTAGTGTCATGAAATGGGTGTTGAGAAGGAGTAGAAGGAAAGAATGGGAAGAGGGCAGAAACATGTGGAGAAAAGGAGAGAGGTAGAAGGAGCTCGAAGAAAGAAAAGAGGCAGGGAGAGAAAGAGAAAAGAGGCTAAAAAGTCCCTTTTATTGCAAGCCAGACCTACCTGCATGTTGCTAATAACTGTTTGGTGCAGCCTAGAAGAAAAAAAATGTTAAGGTGCTAATATATCTCCATTTTTGTTTAATTAAAAATAGGAGAAACTAGAAAGAGGTGGTGGTGAATTTACAATAGGGTCAATGTGACCTTTTGCTCTTTTGATTCTGCCAATTTTGGGGTGATGTGGGGAAGCTAAGAAAATAGAGATAGGGATGTTGGTCAAGTGTTAGGAAATTTGTAAGTTTCCTTGCTGTCCAGGGTCTGTGGGAACATCTGTAGGTAGGAAGATGAAGGCCCAAAGGAGTACCTGTGTCTGTGAGAATAGGAGGATAGGCTGGATCTTCCATGGGTTGCTCATCTGGAGCTTTCCTGAATGTAGAGTTTGAGTAGATACCTGGATTTGAAAGTGAAAATTAGGAAAAATACACACACATACAGATACACACAGACACACAGACACACACACAGACACACACACACACACACACAAGGTAGAAAATAAAGTTAAGTAAGTTTGGGGAAAAATAACTTTTCTTAAGTGTACATTTGAAACCCTTAGGTCTTGGTGGTTGAGATGAGAGTTTCAAATCCAGGGAATAGGGGAGGAATAGGTAACAGGTAGAAACTTAGGCTATTGATTGGCAGATGGAGCCTGTTTGGTCCATGAAAGGTAGATCTGAGTGTGTTTCCTTGAGCGTATGAATTTACAAAAGAGAAGTTTGATAATACCCTGAGCAGTGTTTAAACTGAGCTTAGAGAAGACTAAAGTCTTTTGGGGAGCAGAAGGAATAAGAAGGACTTCTATCTAGAAGAATGAATAGATATAAATTTAGTATGATGAAAAAGTTTCTATTTAAAAGATAATCAAAATTTGATGACCTTGTGAACATGATAGTTGAGCAGATGGATTTAGTGTGAGAAATACTTCAAGTCTATAGTTAGGAAACTTAAATTTGTAATTTTGACAGTGGATATTTTAAAATTAGCTTGAGATATACTTTAATATATATTTGAAAACAATCAAAGGAAACATAATATTTGAACTTGTGATTATAGAAGTAGGGTCACATAGTGGAATATTTTTCTAGGGTTAGGCTCATTTATCAAAACTTCATTGATAAGAATTAGAATTTTTAACTCTTAAAGTCTTAATACAACAATCATATAGTATGGTGAAGAAATATGAAACATTTAGTCACTAAAACCTTAATTTAGATAAGGAAGTAGGAGAAAGTTTCATCTGTGAAAGGTTACATCTGAATTTGTATGTCTTTTATCATGAAGCCTATGAGTAATGCAAGCCTGTCTCTCTATTTTATTATAGATATGAGAGTCTTAACTATTTAATGAATAGACTAATGAGCTAATATAATAGTGGATTACCTTGTGATAAGCAGCCCGTTGCCTGTTTTCTAGTTGTCAAGCTGCCATTAGTTTGCTTCAATCTAATCAGAAGTCAGGGAAGAATAAATTATAATCTTGATCTAATATATTAATTAAAATGACAGAGGTTAGTCTATAATCCATTACCTAAACAGTTTCTCAGGTCCCCACTGGTCTCCATCACAACTCATGCAAAGGTAGTCTGTTCATCAGGCCTAGAAGATGAGAGGCTCTCTCCTGTGGAGAAGGAATATGGGAGCAATGACTAACCTTGTCTTAGTCATTATGATACATTTAATTCTCTGGGTTTCCTCTGTTTGTCTACAGATTAGCCTGAGCATTGGCAGCAGGTAAGGAAATGGCACCATATCTCTCAGTGGTCACTGTAACACAATCCAGGTAGAGTCACTTGTCACTATGACTTATCATCTTGGAGATCTTGTGCAAGTTCTCTGTGATGATTTGGAGGTCTCGGTCTGTCATAATAAACTTAAACATTTAATGTTATATTTGTAGATTTCTGACAAGGTTGAGAGCTAGGATCTGTTAAGTACATCTGAATTAGATCTGTATCTGCTTTTAATTATTTGTTCTGGCTAATATCCAAGAAGCACAGAGCTTATGACTTAATAACAGAATTACAGCAGCAAAACAAGGCTAAACATATATTTAAGGGAGCTATCATTTTTTACTGTTGTAAATCTTTAAATTAGTATTAAAATTATTTACCACAGCTGGATAGAAATAATACAAAAAGTTTATGTTAATTGTTAAATGTCTTTGGCGACTTTAATTCAGGCTGTTCTTCTAATGACAGATGTAAAGTAAGGACTGACCATAACAAAGATGGTAGATACTCATGAGACTGCCTTCATCCAAGATGGTGCTGAAGCTATAGCTCCACCTGTGTTGGTTATATCTTTGAAACAGAACAACATTTATCCATAGAAGCGTGACTATGCATCAACAGATGCAAACATATCTGATACAAATAGACTTGTTTTGTCTGGTGGACAGGGCCTTATGGAGATTTTCCCCTGTCACTGCAAGCAGCCTCTGCCACTGTGCAGGTCCTAGCACAGTCACTGTCTCTGAAGCAACACAGTCTAAATGGTTGTGTGACACACCTGAGGCATGCTCATGGAGTAGGTCTGCTATCCTTCTCACACCACACAGCTGGCTTCATGCTACGGTAGATTCAAATGAAATGAATCAAAAAAAATTTCCAAGGAGGTAGGAAATTTAAGACTGCCCACTTGACCAAACAGCTGGCAGCAACAGTGAAAAAATATCTGGCGAGGCAAAGGTTCGGGACCAGAGAGCAAGCTAGTTGGATCAAGAAATAAACTGGTTGAAAAAGGAAGGTGGGCAAAAGCCTGCAGAGAAAAAATCTTCCATTTTTCAGTTTGCTGATGAGAGTTGTCAAAGTTTTTTTTCAATGTGTGTGGTTAAGTTGCCATTTAGGTTACTATCTATAAGGCATTGGAAAAAAAAAAAAAATTGGAAGCCCTTAAGGCCAGGAGGTGTCCCAGTACAGAGCTTAGAAATATCAAAGCCATTGTCTTTGAGTGAGAATAGGAGTTATTAACCTTATACCTTCCAGAGTTCCAAGGATAAATTAATAACTCAGAATGGAATGAACAACCAGACTAGATTGTCAGAACACCGGAAGATAGCCTAAGGGTTGATTTGGGACCAGCTCTGAGCTGTGGAGCCAGTGCCTAAGGAGAATGGTTTGCCTAGATTTAGGATTTTTTCAGCAGTGAGAGAAACCATCTCAAGGAGGGAAATAGAGCCCACCCAGTGGTAAAGGACCTAAGATGAGGAGTTAGCGAGAAAGGCCAGTCATTTAGGCTATGAATACCTCTCTTTGCCAAGGATATTAGAGGGCATGGGTGTGAGCTAAATAGAGACCAGTGACCATTTACCCTGACTAATGCCTGAGTGGCAGGAGGGCGTCTTCCCAATTTGCCCATGTTTGGGTAGGGAGGAATATTGAGCAAATGGCAGGAAAGTCCATGAAGTGGCAGGAAATGTGAATCTGCCTGTT